>NC_139227.1:47694424-47979424 GCF_055691185.1 Crinia signifera
TAGTTACTGTATTTGCAAAATAATGTTAAAGATACTCAATCGTCCCACTGCTCATTGTGCTAAACCAAGGCAGGGAGACTGAGACCTTGTGTTCTAGATGTACAATCCTGGTTTCTGTACTGTTGTAGTTACCACCTCTTGTCTCCATGCATTTCCCTGCTATAGTCACTAACACTTTGCCGTTTTTCGGTTGCAGACCATCGTTTTGGCTCGGAAACGAAACACTGAAAGTTCCAGCCGCTCTGTTTGCCCTGAACAGGAAACGTCTCTGCGACAGGCTGAGGAACAACAGAGATGTCCCCAAGGGGTCCATTGTGCTCCTGCAGGGAGGGGAGGAGACCAATAGATACTGCACAGATACCGGTGTCCTCTTCCGACAGGTAACGCTGTCGCTGGGTAGATATCTGTTTCCTGCATAGGCCCAGGAATGGTTTATTGTTTTATGAATGGGATCGGTGGCATTCGGATGGCTGACAGACAATGTCTAGGTCAACAGTCAATGTCGACAGCTAGGGGTTGACCTACATATGGTCAAAAGGTCAAGGTGGCTATAAACGACACATGATAAAGTTGACATAAATTTTTTGTGGTTTGTTGAACTTTTTTATACTTTACCAATACCATCAACGTGGACTTTGATTGGGAATGGTAGAGGAGCGAGGCCTGTGGTCTGAGGCATGACGAGGGGACACAGTACACCAATCTATAATATTTTCACAAAAAAAATATATTTCAAAACTCATGTCGTCTTTTTCATATGTTGACCTTTTCCATGTCATCCATTGCTTATGTCGATCTTTTGTTTATGTTGACTTAGCATTGTTTGTCATGCTTCAAGCCATGTACTAATTGTTGGGTGGTCCATGAGCTCACGAGTCGACATAGACACCACAAAAAAACTTGAAAAATGCACATCTGTGTCGACCTTTGCCAATTTATGAGATCTGGTGACTTCTGTATGGTCTGTCACTGTACGATTTAGCAATTTTACGTAGGTGGAGCTGATCCGATTGAGCCAGGGATTGGATGTGGTGGGCAAAGAAGAGGAAGGAGTAAAAAATGATGCATGGGCAACGGTGAGATAAAGGTGTTGTCCACAGGGAGGGCGGTGGGGGGGGGGGGGGGTGGTCTCTGGATGGGGATTAACAGCATAGATGGTACTGAATGCTATAGGAGCTTATGGGCACACCCAGGGAAGAGGTGTACAGGGAGAAGTGAACCCATTATCATTCTATAGAATGTAAGCTCCACTGGGGCAGGGACTGATGTGAATGTTCGAATATTCTCTGTAAAGCGCTGCGGAATAGGTGAGCGCTATATAAGAAACTGATAATAAATAAATAAATACACCAGGAGTAGCCAACCCCAGGCATACCAACAGTTCAGGTTTTCCAGAACCCATAGCAGGTGCACAGGTGTTAATTAATCACTGACCATTTTGAAAAGAACCACAGGTGGAGCTAATTACTTCACTTGTGATTCTGTGTGGAGACCTGGAAAACATGCACTGTTCGTAGCTCTGGAGGACTTGAGTTGGCTTCCACTGTCATATACCATTGTATTGCCCAATACTGTACCTTGTGTAATATATGTATCCATATCTGAAGAAGGCACCCCATCGCTCCTGTTGAATAGGATAGGCTAAACTAGACATGTCCAAGCTATGGCCCTCCAGCTGTTGTGAAACTACAATTCCCATCATGCCTTGCCACAGTTTTGCTATTAGGGAATGCTAAAACTATGGCAAGGCATGCTGGGATGTGTAGTTTCACAACAGCTGGAGGACCACAGTTTGGACATGACTGGGCTATACAGTAGATTACACACAGTGTGATAAATTGCTTCTGTGCGGCTTTATGTGGATTAAGCCCCTGATAAAACAGTGTCTCAGAATCACTATTTCTTCCTTTACCCCTCAGGAGTCGTTCTTTCACTGGACGTTCGGGGTGACCGAGTCCGGCTGCTATGGAGCCATCGATGTCGATACCGGAAAATCTATTCTCTTTGTGCCTAAGCTCCCGGAGAGCTACGCGGTGTGGATGGGGAAGTAAGTTACCGACCCCTGCTGTAAGGTCCTAGAAGGGGATATTCTGGAGGAGAACTTGTCAGTGGGTTGTCAGTTATTTCTGCCCGTCACAGGGGGCAGCGCCGCTTCTAGTGCCCCAGTAGACCCAATGATTGCAATGTTTGCGCTTATCCTTATAGAATACGTACCTCATTGTCCTGCTGTGTGTTCAATGTAGCGTTAAGGAGGGAGATCCAAGTCGCTGTGTTACAGCTGTGACAGTGAGCCGCCAGCACTGCTCGCTGTCACAGCTTGCAGAAAGCATTGAATACACCCCTAAATGGGAGCGCGCATCGGGATTAAATGTGGCTGATATATAGTATAGGAATATCTCAGTGTGTACACAGCATAAAGCCAACATGCACCAGTCTTTAGCGGCATTGTTGCGCCATCACCCGCCTTCCCTGTAACTTTGCATTTCGGCCTGGCAATGTGATTTCCATTGCTACAAATATTTTCTGCAGCTGCGTTTGGTATGCGGTGGAAGGAGACCTCCGTGTTTTTTTTTTTTTTTTTTTTTGTGTTTTTATTGTTTGATTTTTTATGTTTTTGACCACACAAAAAATATAATTGTTTAACAATACTTCACAATAATAAGCAACATATACATAAAGCAAAGCTGACTACGTGAAATAATCACAAATAAGACGGTGAAGCCTACACAGGAAAGTAAAGGAACATCATACAGTAAGTAATGCCCCTTTCCCACTGCAGGTCTAAAACGGTAAATTGCCGATTTTTCAACGCAATTTACCGTTTAAGGCTGCAGTGGGAAAGTGCCAGAGTTGAAATACCGGTTAAAGATAACCGGTATTTCAACCCGTTTTAAAAGCCTTAACGGTTAAATACCGTTTTTGAGGCAGTGGGAATGCCTCTGAAGCGGTATTTAGTTAAAAAAAAGATACTCTTTACCTAGAAGGGCGGGCATTGCATGCACTAAAAAATCGAATGCGATGCGACCGGCGCGATGACCGCGATTTCCCATAGGGAACAATGTTAAATGTCCCAATTGACCCGATTTTCCATAGGGAACAATGTTAAATGGCCCACAGAGGCCAAATAGGCACCCTGAAGTGTGAAATGGCCCCCCCAATTGTTAACGCCACCCCACGATCAACGTCAACCAAAAGCGTGGCGAGCGCAGCTGTACGCGTCCTCCGACCTTTTCATACCACCACTATCCACGTCGGCGTGGAGTTGAGAATAGAAAGTGTGGCAAGCGCAGCGAGCCACCTCGCCCTTCTAGGTAAAGAGTACCAAAAAAAAAAAATCGGCGTGGGGTCCCCCCCCCCACTGCCGTAACCAGCACCAGGCTGAAGAGCCGGGGCTGGCATTAAAAAAATCAGGAAACCCGACAAATAGGGCTTCGCTGATTTTTTTTTTTTTTTTTTTTTAAAACCAGCCCCAGGCTCAAGGGCCGGGGCTGGTTCCCAAAATACGGGGGACAAAATGAGTAGCGGTCCCCCGTATTTTAAGAACCAGCCCCAGGCACAACCAGCCAGCAGGGTAATGCCACAGCCGGGGGACACTTATTATATAAGGTCCCGCGGCCAAAGCATTAACCCTACCGACCAGTCAGCCTGGCCAGGGGTCCTGGGGAGAGGGGACCCCCCCAATAAAGGGGTCCCCCCTCCAGGACTTACCTGACCAGGCTGAAGCCTGGTGCTGTCCCCGGTGGCCCTGTGCAGTGGCCACCGGGCTGATCATTGTGTAAAAAAATAGATGGAAAACCTATTGTTTTAAACTGTGGAACTATGAGTCCCAGCAAGCCTCCCCCCGCAAGCTGGAACTTGGAGAACCACAAGTCCCAGCCTGCGGGGCATTAAAGGGCCCGCTGGGTCTTGTAGTTCCACAGTAAAAAAAAAAATAGATAAATAAATACACACTGACACATTATAAAAATAAAAGTTTAATACATACATTACACAAACACACTGATACTTACCTATCTTGATCCCGTAGGTAGGTCCCAGGGTCCGGTGGCTTGGTTCCGGGGCTGGTCCGGGTCCGGGGCTCCAGGGCTGAAGAGTCCGGGGTCCTGGATCCGTAGTAATCCAAAGGGGTACCTGGGGAAGGAAATCCTACTCACCTGCTCCTGTGGCGACCACCCCGGCATCTGCTGTTGAAGTCGCGCTGCTCCCGGCTGCAGTGGTACCCGCTCCGCCTCCGCTGTACACTAGAGAAGCAGAGATCCTTCTTCCTCTGCGTCTCTACTCAGAATGATTTCTGGCCAATCAGGAGCCGACTTTCTCGGCTCCTGATTGGCCAATAGAATTCATTCTGCGTAGAGACGCAGAGGAAGAAGGATCTCTGCTTCTCTAGTGTACAGCAGAGCAGAGCGGGTACCACTGCAGCCGGTAGCAGCGCGACTTCAACAGCAGATGCCGCGGTGGACGCCACAGGAGCAGGTGAGTAGGGTTTCCTTCCCCAGGTACCCCTTTGCATTACTACGGATCCAGGACCCCGGACTCTTCAGCCCTGGAGCCCCGGACCCGGACCAGCCCCGGATCCAAGCCACCGGACCGGACCCTGGGACCTACCTATGGGATCAAGATAGGTAAGTATCAGTGTGTTTGTGTAATGTATGTATTAAACTTTTATTTTTATAATGTGTCCGTGTGTATTTATTTATCTATTTTTTTTTTTACTGTGGAACTACAAGACCCAGCGGGCCCTTTAATGCCCCGCAGGCTGGGACTTGTGGTTCTCCAAGTCCCAGCTTGCGGGGGAGGCTTGCTGGGACTCATAGTTCCACAGTTTGAAACAATAGGTTTTTCGGTACTCTTTACTTAGAAGGGCGCCCATCTCGGGCATCTCGGGGATTGAATGCACTAAAAAATCGGGTGCGATCAACCGACGAGATGCCCGAGATTTCCCATAGGGAACAATGTTAAATGTCTCAATTGACCCGATTTTCCTGTTCAATGCCTCAATTGACCCAATTTTTCCATAGGAAACAATGTTAAATGGGCCACAGAGGCCAAATAGGCACCCTGAAGTGAATAATGGCCACCCGAATTGTTAACGCCACCCCACGATCAACGTCAACCCGAAGCGTGGCGAGGGTCGGCGGTACGCGTCCTACGACCTTTTCATACCCCCACTATCCACGTCGGCGTGGAGTTGAGAATAGAAAGTGTGGCGAGCGCAGCGAGCCACCGAGCCTGAAGCGTGGCGAGCGCAGCGAGCCCCGCGAGGGGACGCGGATACCTTCACAGGTATCCGCGTCCCCTCGCGGGCTTCACAGCTGTCCGCGTACCCTCGCGGGGCTCGCTGCGCTCGCCACGCTTCGGGCTCGGTGGCTCGCTGCACTCGCCACACTTTCTATTCTCAACTCCACGCCGACGTGGATAGTGGGGGTATGAAAAGGTCGTAGGACGCGTACCGCCGCCCCTCGCGGGCTCGCTGCGCTCGCCACGCATCGGGTTGACGTTGATCGTGGGGTGGCGTTAACAATTCGGGTGGCCATTATACACTTCAGGGTGCCTATTTGGCCTCTGTGGCCCATTTAACATTGTTTCCTATGGAAAAATCGGGTCAATTGAGGCATTGAACAGGAAAATTGGGTCAATTGAGACATTTAACATTGTTCCCTATGGGAAATCTCGGGCATCTCGTCGGTTGATCGCACCCGATTTTTTAGTGCATTCAATCCCCGAGATGCCCGAGATTTTTTACTAACGATCCCCACGATCAAAATCGTGGGCGCCCTTCTAAGTAAAGAGTACCGGTTTTTCATCTATTTTTTTTACACAATGATCAGCCCGGTGGCCACTGGGGACAGCACCAGGCTTCAGCCTGGTCAGGTAAGACCTGGAGGGGGGGGACCCCTTTATTGGGGGGGTCCCCACTCCCCAAGGGCCCCTGGCCAAGCTGACTGGTCGGTAGGGATGAATGCTTTGGCCGGGGGGACTTGCATAAAAAGTCTCCCCCCGGCTGTGGCATTACCCTGCTGGCTGGTTGTGCCTGGGGCTGGTTCTTAAAATACGGGGGACCCCTACTAATTTTGTCTCCCATATTTTTGGAACCAGCCCCGGACCTGGAGCCTGGGGCTGGTTGTTAAAAGTCGGGGAACCCCTATTTGTCGGGTTCCCTGATTTTTAATTACTGGCCCGGCTCTTTCAGCCTGGTGCTGGTTACAGCTGTGGGAGGGACCCCACGCTGTGTTTTTTTTTTTTTATCCCCCCCCCCTCATATTTTTTATGGGTTAAACGGGTTTTTAAACGGCAGTGTGAATCTACCAAATACGGCTTTTAAACAGTAATTTACCGTTTAAAAGCTGCAGTGGGAAAGGGTCTTTATGGTTCTTGCCGTTTAAAAACCCGTTAAAAAAAAAAAAAAAAAACGGGTAATGACCCGTTTCAGCAGTGGGAAAGCAGCAGAAGCATAATAAAAAGAACAACAGTCCAAGAAATAAGAATAAAGAGTATGTATAAGAACCCCCCCCCCCCCCCCCAAAAAAAAAGTATGTATGTACATGCATTCATATACAAAATGAATATGTGGGTGCGGGTGATGGCATATTTAGGAATTAGGCGCATATGGGGTAGAAAACAATATGATTAATATAGTTTTTATTTTATTAATGTTGCAAGTCTTTAGGAATAATTAAAAGGATCACTGTAGTGTAGAATACGCACCTTTGCGTTCTGCTTTCCTTTTTTCAGTTAAAGTTTTGAACTGTAGTCGGGGCAAGGACGTTGGGTTTGGGGCTCAGTCTTACAAAAGCCTGTAGCGTCTGACTTGAACTATACAATATCTAAATATAGAGCAGACGTCAATAGTTGAAATTCTACCAGCGCACTGTCCTTGTCATGGCTGCAGGTTTTCTGGACTGAAATTGACATTATATTTCATGTTTTCCAATATACCTGGCTAATCTAAGACCGGTCTGGAAAACCTTGACATTTCCTGCAAATGTTTGGTTTAAAAAAAAAAATGCAAAGAAATCCCCACTAGGATTTCATCTCCTGTAATGTCACGGTCATTGTCTCCTCTCTGCTTATTGCACAGGAGGGGTGAGGGCTGGTCATGCTTAACGTTCTAAATACAGCACGAAGTTTGAAGGTTGCAAATTTAGGTAGCATTTATATGGCTGTCTGCCTTCAGATTATTTTAGTTAACTTCTTTGTAACCAAGGCCACACACAATAAGTATGGGAACCATCATCCAAATTTCATTCTTGGCCCACCTTTTCTTGGGAGATGAGTTTGAAAAATGTTCTCTTTCAACACTTTAAAGTGACTGCAGCAAGGATGCAGAAGGTACAAACAGGTGTATTTACTAACACCGGGGGCGAAATGTAATAGGGTGTGATTTTCTAGGCATGTGCGATTTTTGGTAAAAAACTTCAAAATTTGCACGTTTCCTGAAAATCGCACATGTAATAGGGTTGTTGTGTGTCTTATTTACATAACTGTGATTAAGATGCACAAGCAGCTTCTGCTGATTTACTATACTTTCATACTTCTATTCTGTGTGTGTTTATGACTGTATCTGCATACGAAATACTACATTATAGTGTTGTGCGTCTTATTGCGATGTGAATAAGACACATTTTAAGCCAAGAAGACTCCGCTGTTAGCAGTGCTGCCTGGAACTGGCGGCTCACTCGCACCAGGAATCTCGCTGTTCACGGTGTATTGAGGTTGGATGTATGAAGACACATCTGTATTTTATAATGTGTTCAGTTGTATAAATCAAACAAATGCAACAACATATAACCTTTTACCATGACGATGCTCTCCTTGATAGGTGTCTCCAATTACGGATAGCCAGGGATGAGTTTGGTTTTCCCTAGGTAAACAATTTACGTTGGCGCAAGATAACTCCTCATGCTGGGATTACCGCCTCCTCTACATTATTTATTTATTTATTTATTTATTTATTTATTTATTTATTTATTTATTTATTTATGGTACTTGTGTATTAGCAGGGCGCCCACTAAGCAAATTGCTTAGTGGGCGATTTTGCGTAAGAAAATCGCATTGTATGCGGCTTTTTGTGTGCGATGCGATCGCATCGCACGCAAAATTGCATGTGATTTTATAGGGTGCGATACCATTTACTTTACTATACATTTCTATGAGTTGCAATGACATTTAGTCACCCCCCACTATCCACGCCACCCCGAAGCATGGCGAACGGCGGCGGAACGCTTCCCCCCGACATTTTGATACCCCCACTATCCACATCGGCGTGGAGTTGATTTTATATAGTGTGGTGAGCGGACGCGGAATACTTGTAACGTACTTGTAACGCTTCGGGCTTGGTGCCTCGCTGCGCTCGCCACACTATATAAAATCAACTCCATGCCGGCGTGGATAGTGGGGGTATGAAAAGGTCGGGAGGACATGTGCCGCCGCCGCTCGCCACGCTTCGGGGGTGGTGTGGATAGTGTGGGGCTGGGGGGGGGTGCCTAAATTTCATTGCATGTCATAGAAGTGTATAGTAAAGTAAATGGCATTGCACCCTATAAAATCGCATGCGATTTTGCGTGCGTCACACCGCCCGAGGGTAAAAAGCAGTGAATAAATTACGTAGGAAAATCTCATCGCGTGCGATCGCATCACACGCAAAAAACCTCATGCGATGTGATTTTCCGACTGTGCTGTACGTATGCAAATAGGGCGCCCTGCTAATACACAAGTACCTTATTTATTAACCCTTTCAGTATTTTTGTATTATCACGGCGCCCGTTACGTAGTTAGCATAGTGTCCCTGTTAGAATCAGCGTAGTGTTCCTGTGGTCAGTGTCAGCGTTGTGTTCCTGCAGCCAGCATAGTCAGTACGTTTGTGGCTAGCCGGAGCTTACGCAGTTAGCGTATTCAGTCAGCGCTTATTACGTTGGGTGGGAACCATTGACCATTTTAACCTGCCTGGCATGACAGGTGTGAATGTGTTCCTGAAACATCCCCACTATCCACTTCAGCCCCAAGCGTAGCGAGCTCCGCACGGTGACGCGGTACACTTCCTCCCGACCTGTTCACACCCCCACTATCCACCTTGGCGTGGAGTAGATTTTATAAAGTGTGGTGAGCGCAGCGAGCCACCAAGCCCGAAGCCTGGCGAGGGGACAAGGATTACTTGACGTGTAATCCGCGTCCCCTCACCAAGCTTCGGGCTCGGTGGCTAGCTGCTCTCGCCACACTTTATAAAAACAACTCCACGCCAACGTGGATAGTGGGGGTCGAGAGAACGCGTACAGCGTCCCCTTGCGGGGAACACTGCACTAGCCATGCTTCGGGCTAGTGGGGGTTTGAAATGGTCGTATTTGCCTGTATGTAATAGGGAGCACTGACAAATGCATCGTTTGCGAATTGCTGAGACGCTTGTGTGTCTCAGGCAGGTGGAGCACCTCTCCAAGGCAACCGCATGATCGCCTCTCCGCCGGCGTCCGCCAGCGCAGGGGATCTGGCGGTTACCACCGCTGTGTGAGAGGTGCTCACTAGGCTTGCCAGTGTTCTGGCATCTGCCAGCACACCCGACCCTGTGGACACCGGCAGCTTTACTCGTTAGTTTACACTACGCTGACTATGCCCGCTCCGCTGCTCTGGCTATGCCCGCTCCGCTGCTCTGGCTATGCCCGCTCCGCTGCTCTGGCTATGCCCGCTCCGCTGCTCTGGCTATGCCCGCTCCGCTGCTCTGGCTATGCTGCTCTGGCTATGCTCGCTCCGCTGCTCTGACTATGCCTGCTCCGCTGCTCTGACTATGCCTGCTCCGCTGCTCTGACTATGCTGCTCTGGCTATGCTCGCTCCGCTGCTCTGGCTATGCTCGCTCCGCTGCTCTGGCTATGCTCGCTCCGCTGCTCTGGCTATGCTCGTTCCGCTGCTCTGGCTATGCTCGCTCTGGCTATGCTCGCTCCGCTGCTCTGGCTATGCTCGCTCTGGCTATGCTCGCTCCGCTGCTCTGGCTATGCTCGCTCCGCTGCTCTGGCTCCGCTGCTCTGGCTATGCTGCTCTGACTATGCTGCTCTGGCTATTCCCGCTCCGCTGCTCTGACTATATTCAGCAGCATATTCCGTTGCACTAGAAAAAAACAGAGATTATAACACAGTGCCTAGATGGATTAGTAGATTAATCACAAACTAGTTTAAGAAAAAGTCATACTCCATCTCGCTTTTAGCCTTCACATATAGCCCTGCGCGCAAACCTATACTTCTCACAACCCTCTGCAGGAGAGCCCTTTAATTATTCCTCCCTCCCTCGGGTCCGCCAGGTAAGCGTGGAACGGACTAATTCCCAGGAAATAAATTAACCACTAGCTCGGTTATGCTTTTTCAATTTGTCTAATTAAAATCGTGCTGCCATTTACTTCTTATTCATTTTAAATGTCAGAATGACTCAATACATTGATTGGAGATACTCGGAAAGTAAGACCATATTGCGCGACAGATGCTTTGCCGGATCGCTTCACCGGCTCTTAATATTATTGCCTTAAAGTGCGAGGTTGGAAATGAATCCTGTGCTTAGAAGGAAGACCTGTAAATGATATTACCATTAATGTGTATTTACATGTAATCGGCTAATGATAAGACCAGGGTGATTTATGCGTTCGATAAGTGGTGCTGTCAACCCACGTTTGCAAGCAGCTCATTTCTTACATATTAAAAATGTAAATTTTTTTGGCATTGCTATAAGGAAGCGCGGAGTCCTGCTGTAACCAGAGTAACAGAGTTCTGCCGGTGTTTGTTCTGTTTGAGGATCGTAATGTTCACGTCCCCCCCCCCCCCCCCCCCCCTTGTCTAAGACGAGCACAGCTTGAAGAGTTGATTGGAAATTATGGCAAAAATATATTTTCAGATGTCTGTTTTTCTAAAAAGAATTAAAGTACAGCAGAGTATATTTCTGAGACTCATTCACACATGTGGCATTCAATTCATGGATTATAGCCGCTCCACTGTCCCACATGGCACGGGCTATTTATCGTGGTGCTAAATGGGGAACTCTATATCACTCGAGTTCTCGGACGAACCATCTAGCACTAAAACATTGAGCAATATCATTCCGTGACATCACCCCCCCCCCCCCCCCCCCCCCCCCGGTATAAAATTGGAATGTCCACAAGGCAACGCACATGGGACGTCAAACACCTCTGATTTGCCCCGATTTCTTCCGATATATTGGCCAGATCAGTCGGAATCAGATTAAATCGGTTATCGGCCATTATCGCATTGGTTAATTTATCAAGGAAAGCTGCCCAAACACGGTGTCCAGATGGTCATTATTCCTACCTGGTTTAGCAATGGACCTGGTGATGCGGACGGTGCTCGACCCAAAGCTCATATGACCTGTGGGCGGAGAACCATCTGCATACCCTCGCAATGGTCTATGCACCACCGCCGCTGACTGCTGTTGTAAGGAGGGGATGTGACAAGGGACAGAGTAACATGATCTGTATACAGATCTATATATACTAAAATAATGGTTTTGGACGTTATAGCAAATCACGGCATGTAAGTCACAGCTCTTCACAGGCTCAGATTAGCAGTGCAAGGTCCTTGGGAGTTGATTAATAGGTCCAGACCCTTTCCCCCCAAATTTGTTTTCTATTGGGAGTGGTTGTGTTCTAGTAGGACTGAATTAACTTGAGCACACCCCCCCCCCCCCCCCCAATCATTAAGCTGGCTCCCATGCCCTCAGTTGACATCCGAGAGATCCATGTGTTGGGCACATGTAAGGGTACAGAGTGTAATTAATTGCAAAGCATCAATAATTAGGTCTCTTGGCTGCATAGTCTGCAGCCCGTTGTCCATTCTTGCGCCAACATTGGCTGTTACCAAACCTCTTCCATAACCAATTCCCGCCTCACACTGTCGCTTGGCGGAATGCTCTGGCAGACATATTATCTGTCAGGAGTTTGCGTGCGACTCGGTCTCTGATCACAGCCGTCAAATCTACACAAGAGGTGAGACACTTGGAACAGTCCATCTGCTTACTTGACAAACATCAGAGCATTCTGGGAATCGAGCACTTGATTGGCGCTAATTGACTTGGCTCTAATTGGATGCTCGGCTACGTTCCCCCAAAACCAATCGTGCGATCGCGCTGTTGTATTTTATACAGCAGATGTAACACTAGAAATGCATCTTTTCCCCAGGGTTATAATTATGTGCTGCGTTCAAACAATATTTACACTTTGCATCATTCCTTCCAGGAAATGTAAATGTCAGGAACAGGAACGCGGTGACATCTTGCTTGATATCTTCTGTTTTATCCCCAATCCACAAGACAACAATTCATATTGCTTGCAAGCTCTGCAAATACCAGGGAAGGCTCAGACAGGAATCATTGTTTTCTGTAATGGTTCAGGCGGTGCTGGGGATTCAGGGGTCTGTGAGCTGTTTAGCATGTCTCGCACAGTCGCGCCCCCCCCCCCCCCTTTCCCCCCACAACCTGCCACCACCACTACATCCACTAAGGTATATCCATGTTTAAATAAATCTGTTATTTCTCTTGTGTAGTGGTGGACTAATGCAGCGGTTTATCGCATCGCTCTCAGAAAAACTGTCTTTTCTTTTTTTAAATCCCATTCCCTTAATTAATAAGGTAATTTGCAAATTGAAAACAGTAAGCAGATTTTAATGTTTCCTATTTACATGTGAGCTGGAAACTTTCTGCCAAATGAGCCAGTTTAAATCTGAACCGGTAAAGGGATGCGGCATAACCAGGTCCATGGCATAATTTGGGGAGGGGGGGAGTCCGAATTTGCCAGTTTTTCCAGCTGACGTCTGATTCGTCCATTCTGAGCAGGTGCGGAGAGGGGGAAGTTGGGGCTTTACTCTCATGCACCTCTGGAGTTTAGGCCTGAATTACCCCTCACCTGTAGGCACTGTAGCTGTTGCACCCCTTGCAGTGTAGGTCAGACCTTAATTGCTGGGTCCCCCCGAATGATTAATTAATGTACAGTAAGTCACATTGGAGTTCTCTATACTATCGGATAGCAGGTTCCTTAATGTTATATGAAGTCGAAGACCCCTTCCAGCAACATGCCCACTGCAGTTTTGTTATTAAACTCCCTTTTTAATTGAATTTAAATACCGTTGCTATGAATACAGGTCTGTATTGAGAACACACTTGTCCCATGCTGAATGGGCCATTTAAATGGGACGTGTGCTTTAGTCATCATTTACCGCTAGGAACAAAACCAGCTCCACATTGCGGGTTATTCTTGCGAGTCCACCAAAACCCTGCCACCCATTCGCAGCCTGTGTTCGCACGCACTGGCTGCAAATGGATGTATTACATAAACATCCATTCGCAAACTGGGGGGGAACACCCACATCATTTGAAGGAAGTGGGTGGGCAGCTGGCATCCTGTGATGTCAGCTACCCCCCTCTGGCGCCCATGTAACCAGGTTTTTTCCATGGGAATGCCAATAAACTGCTGGGCGTTCCCATGGGTGAGTCCCCCAGCCCGCTGCCCACCGGCTGCAATATGGGTGTGTGCACCAGGCGCATACACATACACAGAAATGTGCATGCGCAGTGCAATAACATCACGCTCCCATGTGAATTCTCATGCGAGCAAACAGACCAGTATAAGGTCCATTGTCACACGGACAAGCCGCGTTGCCCTGCAGGAGGATACAAATGTGACATTTTATTTTTATGCACCCAATTCTATATTTAGATCATGGTTTCACAGAATAGCACCCGTTTCATACGTGCTTCATTGGTTAACGCCTACTGGCGTGATTCATAGGAGACTATATTGTCAACTCTTGGATGATTTGGCTATGCTGATGCTCTGGAACAGACCAACAGCAGTTGTGAAACTACACATCCCAGCATGCCCTGCCACAGCTTTCGCATATCCCCATAGCAAAATTGTTGCACGGTATGCTGGGACTTGTAGTTTCACATCACATGGAAGGCCACAGGTTGTCAAGGTCTGCTTCTAAGGTTTCTTGATGGAATGGTCAGGAATTTGATTATTGATTGTTAAGGGCCCCATACATCAGCAATTCATTGTGACAATTTTCAGATATGAAGATGATTGCCACAATTAATTTTAGATGTGTGGGCTCCCCCTTTTGGCAATCCCAATCAAAATCGCCAATCGATTGCTTAATCGGGTTTTTAAACATGTTTAATAATCTGGTATTATCTGCAGATCTTTTTTGTATGTGTGGGCATTTCCAATTTGTCTTCTTCATCTATTTACATTATGAACAGCAATCGATTGGGCAATTTCCAGATATGAAGATGCAATCTTTAGATGGAAAAATCTGCCGATCACTGAAATAAATCTGTAATGTGTGGGCAAAGTCAGATAGATTGTAAAATCCATTTATCTGGCCAAAATATCCCTATATCTGAAAATCCATAAATTGTGATTGCTGATGTATGGAGCCCATTAGCTGTTTTGCCAACTGACGATTTCCTATTTCCGTTTCCCAGAATTCACCCACCAGAGCATTATAAACAGAAGTACGCCATAGAGGACGTCCGTTACACCTGTGACGTAAGTAAAGTATTTTCCTGTTCTGTTTGGTATCGGGGGCCCTAAAACAATCTTTTAAATTTACGCAGGATACCATGAACAGCTGTGTTCCTGCTAGCGCAGTTGGCAATTATCATGCCCTACAGAGCTGGCACCTATATTACATACAGCCCATACACTGGCTATCTTGTATTATTTATTTATTTACCGTTTCTTATATAGCGTAGCAGATTCTGTTACAGTTTCTTATATAGCGCAGCAGATTCTGTTACAGTTTCTTATACAGAGCAGCAGATTCTGTTGCGCTTTACAATTTTAGT
Source organism: Crinia signifera (assembly GCF_055691185.1). Lineage (NCBI taxonomy): Eukaryota > Metazoa > Chordata > Amphibia > Anura > Myobatrachidae > Crinia > Crinia signifera. The sequence continues at coordinate 47,709,255 of NC_139227.1, forward strand.
GATAAAACAAACTAGCTAACTACAGACAGACTTGGAGGTAGGAGGGCCCTGCTGCAAGCTTACAGTCTATAGGGACATAGGAGGGAAACACAAGGATGGACACCAGTAATAGCATAGCAGTCCCACCAAGTTGCAAGTCCAGAAGGGAAGCTATATAATACATAAGTGCCTCAGAGGGTTATGCGTGTGGTACTTAAATATGATAGTCTTGCCGGAAGAGGGGAGTTTTCAGGCTAGTGGAGAGTTTTATTGTGTGTGGAAGGGTATTCCATAGGGTGGGAGCAGCCCTATGAAAGTCCTCTAATAGTGAATGGGAGCTAGTGATCCGAGTGATGTATTATCTACATCTTCTAGTGTATAGTCTAGTGTTCATTGTTTCACCCTGCACTTGACCCTGCCTACTGCGTCGCTTTCTCCTCTGCTGCTTATAGCACACTCTGGGCTGTATCTCTGCACCAACATACAGACCCTCCTGTGCCATCTCCATTTGCAGTTATTGGTAATGCTACATGGTGGAACGGGCAGCGAGGGTAAAATGTACGAGTATATGTGGATGACTTTACATAAACAACGGTACTCTTTACTTAGAAGGGCGCCCATCATGGCCATCTCGGGCATTGAATGCACTAAAAAATCGGGTGCGATGCGACCGACGAGATGCCCGAGATTTCCCATAGGGAACAATGTTAAATGTCTCAATTGACCCGATTTTCCTGTTCAATGCCTCAATTGACCCAATTTTTCCATAGGAAACAATGTTAAATGGGCCACAGAGGCCAAATACGCACCCTGAAGTGTATAATGGCCACCCGAATTGTTAACGCCACCCCACGATCAACGTCAACCCGAAGCGTGGCGAGCGGCGGCGGTACGCGTCCTACGACCTTTTCATACCCCCACTATCCACGTCGGCGTGGAGTTGAGAATAGAAAGTGTGGCGAGCCACCGAGCCCGAAGCGTGGCGAGGGGACGCGGATACCTTCACAGGTATCCGCGTCCCCTCGCGGGCTTCACAGCTGTACGCGTCCCCTCGCGGGGCTCGCTGCGCTCGCCACGCTTCGGGCTCGCTGCGCTCGCCACACTTTCTATTCTCAACTCCACGCCGACGTGGATAGTGGGGGTATGAAAAGGTCGTAGGACGCGTACCGCCGCCCCTCGCGGGCTCGCTGCGCTCGCCACGCTTCGGGTTGACGTTGATTGTGGGGTGGCGTTAACAATTCGGGTGGCCATTATACACTTCAGGGTGCCTATTTGGCCTCTGTGGCCCATTTAACATTGTTTCCTATGGAAAAATCGGGTCAATTGAGGCATTGAACAGGAAAATTGGGTCAATTGAGACATTTAACATTGTTCCCTATGGGAAATCGCGGGCATCTCGTCGGTCGCATCGCACCCGATTTTTTTAGTGCATTCAATGCCCGAGATGGCCGAGATTTTTTACTAACGATGCCCACGATCAAAATCGTGGGCTCCGTTCTAAGTAAAGAGTACCCAAACAACTTGCACGAGTATCTGTTTAAAACCTGATCTCCTTTGTAAAGGGTCCATATGTTGTGTATAGCTGTACAATTCAGGCCAGTATATGGTTGATGGGTTGACACACATTAGGTCAACATGCATTGGGTCGACCACTGAAGGTCGACACATAAAATAGGTCAGCATGGTTAGAAAGGTCGACATGATTTTTTCACCCTTTTTTTTTTGCCGACATGTCAATAGGCTGTATTTCATGCCCTACCATCCACTAGGACATGGAGGGAGAATAGAATTATGTGCCGAGCGCAGCAGTGCACTTTTGGTGGTATCCATATTGACCATGTCGACAAAGTGGAAAAACTCTCATGTTGCCCTTTTGATCTGTCGACCTTAGACACGTCGACATATTTCATTTGTCAACCTAAGCCCTGTTGATCTTCAGTGTTCGACCCAATGCATGTCAACCCTATGACCCATACCCTTAGGGCAGACATGTCCAAACTTTGGCCCTCCAGCTGTTGTGAAACTACAAGTCCCATCATGCCTTGCCACAGTTTTGCTATTCGGAATGCTAAAACTATGGCAAGGCGTGCTGGCATGTGTAGTTCCACAACAGCTGGAGGGCCACAGTTTGGACTTGCGTGCCTTAGGGCTTGTACCTCTCTGGTGGGTGTCTGCCCCCTACAGGCTTACATCAGCCAGTGCGGGAACAGCGGAGAAGGGTCACTGCTGCTATATCAGACAATTTCAGACAAGTAAATAGTAAATTGAAGGGTAAAGAAGGCATCTTGAAGAACGGACAAGTCTTGGTTGGCACATTTTAGTGCATTGGGATTCCAAGCAGGTGCTGTAAGGCCCCTTCAGTGGCAACCTTCCCCCTCTACCCAGCGTCTAGGCTTTGCCAACACCCCTGCGCCTAGGCTCTTATGCCGGCTTTAGCATTCCCACGTCTGTTACACGCTTCGCCTGAGAAGTGATCGCTGAGAGCCAAAAGCTCCTTTCTTTTTTTGCAACAATGTCGATCAATAATAGCTGCATCAATAAGCATGTCTCTAGTTAATGGCAAATAGAGATATTGCTGTAACACCGCCTTTGTGTTGCTGTAATAGACTTTGCTCTGGGCGTGCGTGCATTATCCATTCTGTGTATTGCACATTGATTACCTCTGCTTCGCCGGTCATTTGGGGAGATTTCCCTGCTTGTAGAAATTCTAGAGCAGTAAATACATATTAGGCTGATAGGCGGCCATCAATATTTATTCTTTGTGGCAGTCTGTGTTTTTCTGCAAACATCTACAAAGGTGTAATCAATCTGTACGGGCATGCTGGGACTACTAGTTCTGCAAGAGCTGGAGAGCCCCTGGTGGCCTAACGCAGCTCTATACGATATTCCATTTCTTGGCCATCCAGTTGCACCTTTTAACACTGAAGGGCAGATAAAATGATTTTCTTTTCATAACGGTCACTAAACCTCCGATAAAAGCCGGCACCATAGTGTGCGTAAAAAGATTGTGACCTCAATAAAAAAAAAATATGTATATATGTAAAAGTTTCTACCACATGGAGGAACTTATTGTATAAACTGTTGCTGTATAAATGATGTTTCGAGGGCAGAATCTCCCCTTGAGCCTAACCAGAAAAGAGGTGGGTGTGTCTTGAGTGAAGTGGGTGGTGCAGTTTGTATGAAACCCCCCCCCTCCCCCCCGCAGTGTGAGGCACCATCAAGACATTGCATCGTGATTATTAATGTTCACTGCCTAATCCCTTACCAACTTCACCAATTTCACCTTCCACCTTCAGTTAAGCTCAGTTAGTTCATTTTGATCAGCCTCTATGTTCTGTTAGCTGGAGAAGGAACAGAGCTGAGGGAAGGAGGGGAGAGGCCTCCTCTTCTGATCCTTATGCTGAATACACCACTGCTTGTTCTACGTTTGTGATTCATGCCGATAGATTTAAGTCAGGCAGCTTGCATATCACATCTTATTCCTTGGCTGGCATTGATCAAAACAAAACCTACTTTACACATCACACCCATCTTGCTATCTGGCACACGTATCTGTGACATTGTGTTAGGCGTGGGTGTACTAACCTGGGATGTAATGTAGGCTTTGATGAGTTAAGCACAGCTATAGAGTCACATTGTGACATGCATTGGGAGAAACTCTGCTGTGTGTACAAGAATAATAGGCGACTTGTGTTTTGCATTGTTTAACATTTACATTTCATTCCATCAGATTGCCATTGTCTTGAGTGCTAAGACCCCATCCGTCCTCCTCACTCTGGTAAGCTGAAGCTGCTTCTCTCCCAGTAATAACCTATTATCTCATTCTATCAGTGGGCGCATCTATGGGCAAGCTCACGAAAGGGCTCCTGCTAATCTCAGGCCTACATGTATATGTTCCGGTGATGCGATTAGACCGTGCGCACAGCTGCTGATCATACCCTTGTGTATTTGCAGATTGATAATACTGATGCATCTATAAATATTAAATCATAGTGAAAATAGGAATTATTTGCAAAAAAATGTAAAGGGGTAATAAATCAAGTACGACTGTAATAAGTAAATTAACACCAATCAAAAGGTTTTTTTTTATTCACATATTAAGCGTCATCTTAAAAGTAGCAAACCAAAAGACTGTGGGTACTCTCATGTCTCAGACAGTCTAGTTTCATGGTACATCCAAGGAAAAGTTCGAACATCTTTTGACCACTAGGTGGCGGTGTTCTCTTGCTGCCAGTCGATGATACCTACTGTAATGTGGGCTTGTCACTGACCCAGTAAGGATACAGCCATTGGGTAGGCTGGACAAATATTCATATCCAGTCACTAGATAGAGGTCTCTGAGGAGCTGAGCTCAGGAAGACTTTTGGGAGCTGCAGGAACCCCCTCTTGTGACCAGTGCATTATAACAGATGACCTGTGCTAATGATAATGCAAGATAGACCCCATGTGTCACCACACAGGTGGGCTGAGCCCGATAGTGCTTCGGAGGCGAGTGTGACATGTGGTGCGTCAGGCAGGGCTCCGATGGAAGGGGCTGGCAGCGACGGTGGAATCGGTTGCTAGGATTTGCTACCTTGCCGTCAGGGCTTTTAATGAAAGCTTCTCCCTCGCAGAGACAGAGGGCGAAACACCTCAGCTGCTGCTTTCTCTACTTGCACTGAGTATTGTTTCAGTAATTACTCTCTGCAGTTTATTGCACGCGTTGCTCTGTTTTAATTGAGCACAAAAATAAAACTTGGACTCAATCAGGTCCTTCTACTCCTAGATGTGGGAAGTGATTACCGTGCACATAGCCACACTTTATATTCCAGTTATTCATTCTGCTGCAACAAATTACATGTAAATGTAGACTATAGGTTGCTATGGGTTACAGACTTTTTTTTTCTTCGCAGTTCTCTCTGTTTTAGTGTCTATATAACCTAGCCTAAACTAGGACTATGTAACATAATTGGTATGGGGCAGCCAGGCAGAGTAGTGTCCACCCAGGAGCCATTTCAGATTTGTGGCTGGCTCGCGAACCAATCAGAGTTTGCCGTCCATCAGACCATTTTATTTTCTTGCTACCACGCTTGGCAAGGCCCCATAAAACACTTCCAGCACTCGCGTTGCCCTGCACCGTGTATTTACAGAGGCGTGGTCGGATTGGCATTCATGGCATCCGATATGGGCTGGCTGTGTTTAGAGGCACGGAGATAGTCCGGCTTGTGGCCGTGTTATGAGGAGTGTGGTGGTAGGGTGCTTGCAAGTTTCGATGGTGCGGCTGATGGTGGTGCAGCCTCCTTAAACGCTCAAGGTGGGCGTGAGCACATTGCACATTTACCATCTGTGCATTTATTTGCATGAAGTCACAGACTTGCGGACGCATCAGTCCCAGCAGCGAATCATCTGTGTGTTGTTCTATAGGACCCTGAATGTTATACTACACTATGGTTAATACTAGTGTAGGAACTTATTCAGTAAAGGGTATGGGTCATAAGTTCGACATACAGTCAGGTGACCACTAAAGGTTGACAACAAAGTCAACACATGAAATAGTTAGACATGGCTTAGGTCTAAAGTTTTGGAAGGTCGACACAAGCGTTAGGTTGACAATGGGAAGGTCAACAGTCAAAAGGTTGACATGAGTTGTTGTTTTTTTTTGTCCTGAATTTTGACGTAAGTATACATGGATACCAGTTGTGCCGGGGCCAGTGTAATGTGGATGATCCAGACCAGGTTTTGGTAGCAGAATCCTAGGTGTAATCAGCAGCACCTGGGATTTCCTGATATAAGGGTTTCCAGGTCAGAGTCACCTTGCTCTCAATGGTGTAATATCTACCCAAGTGATAGGCCGGGGGTGTTTATAGTATAGGGTCAAAAGGAGCCTTTTATGAGTCTGCTATGCTCAGAGAGCCTTTTGTTGACCTTTGCCATGTCAACCGATTTCATATGTCGACCTAAGCCATGACCACCTTTAGTGGTTCACCTTCATAATGTCGACCTAGAGACCGTATCCCTTCAGTATAAAGGTTCAAAAATGTACTAGAAAACTTCCAGCTAAACTGCTCTTCATTGCTGATGCCTACAACACCTTTTTGTCCATTGCACAGTGTTATCCAATAGGCCTGGCTGATGGTAGTTTAGGTTACACCTCTCAGTCACTCAAACCTATCCAGGGATTTTCCAAAGTGGGCTTAAACAGGATCACCTGTAAATCCTGGATTTGCAATGCTTGTAATACTGCTTTCAGATCGCAAATGCAGGGTCGAGCCGGGACTTTTAAACGGTTCAGTCCCGGTGCGGTCTGTTCACATTGCCGCAGTAACCCGGGGGCAGGGGTGAAGGCAGCGCTTTGAGCTGGCACTGCTCCAAGTGCTGCATCCTCCATAGTGTGAACGGGAAACTGGTTGCTCTACCCGTTTAACTCGTTCACACTGCACAGCAACAAACAGGTAAGAACTCTGCTTTTTACCCAGTTCGGATTGCCGTGTTGCTACCGGTTAGCTGTAACCGGTAACCCCTTTCACATCGCACTAATTACCGGGTCAAACTGGCAAGAAACTGGCTTGTACCCGGTAATTGGGTGCGATGTGAAAGAGGTATCCTGGGATAACGTTGGGGGATCCTTCCTGCCCGGTCCCCTGGAATCCGTTAGAATTGTGCATTATAAATGATTTTCCTCGCTCTGCGTGCGATATTGCAGCCGTGACTTGTTGGTGACACGTGTCAGAGATGAGAACCGTGTGATACTAATACCGGCTGTCATCTGCGAGCAATATAGGACGCGTTCCTCACTCACACACATATATCTTTATGTTCTGTATGTCAGTATTTGCTTACACAGCACGCCGCTCGGAGCCTGAGCTAATGTTTTATTCCAGCAGTGACATGCAGGAGCGTAGAAGGTGTATTTATATATACGGTATGTATATACTGAGGCCTGTCTCCTTATGTTATAATATTCTGCTTGTAGTGAAATCAACAGGACAGCACAATTCTCTTACAGATCTTCTTCTCTGGCTGCAATTCCTGCTCCCGATCCTGAAATAAACATCCCAAACATCTCTGTAATACAGATACTATGTGGCTTCTGTGATAGATGGAGTTAATAAAAAAAAATATATATATCTCAAATAAAAAGCGGCACTCAGAGACTTCCTTCCAAATCAAAATGAATTAATCCATGTAAATGGTGCAGTCACAAAGAAACCAATGTTTCGGGGGTCCACAGCCCCCGTTGTCAAGGTGCAGAATAATTAGAATATATTCCAAAGTTTAGTAATTCGGCCCCACAGTCTGTAACATAGCTGGTTGGCTGGTACTTTGTCACCTAAGTAATAAGCCTTGGAAAGAGATAAAGTACCATCCAATCGGCTCCTAACTGTCAGGTCACAGGCTATGGGGCAGATGTATTAAGCCTGGCAAAGAGAGGAGATAACGCACCAGCCAATCAACTTCCAACTGTCATATTTCAAACACGTCTGATTGGCTGGTGCGTTATCTCCTTCCAATTTATCTCTTTGCCAATTTATCTCATCTGCCAATATGTTTGAAAAATGCCTGGAACTGATTGGCTGGTACTTTATCTCTCTCCCCCTTATCATTCACCAAAGCTTAGTGCATGTGTTCCTTGCTCAGGTCAGTCTTACATAAGACCGCTCTCTGTAAATAACTTTCATCCACTGGGTAAGACCATAGTTGTCACGGTCAGGTTGTTGGGAAGGAAGCTGAATTATAATGCCCATATTCTAGTTTATTGTTGGCCAGCTCTGGATCTGTGTGCATTGTCAATGTTCTTGTCATTCTGACTTTGCGCATGCACTAAACTGGTACGGCAGATGTGTCACACAATATGTACTCCCAAAGGTGCATGGTATCAGGAACGTTGCAGAAAGTGTTGGGATTTCCTGGACAGTGACTGAGGGGTGGCTAGAAATGCAGTCAGCAGGTCAGGTGGTGGGCGGGGTGCTGCGGGCTTGGGAGTGCAATCCCCTGCGTTCTGCGATACTCAGCAGCAGATAGGAGGCATTAGTCAGACAAAGATACTGCACTTGCCTTAGGACACACCTGTCTCACGGTGTCTATGGACTTTGATAGTGACTGTCTATGGTTACCAACAGTGGCCGTCTCTGTACGTATATACAATAAACACTTTACAGTATACGTCCTTGTGTGTGTATATATAGACCATGCACACTGCAGCATACGGTCTGCCGGCGGCCTTACGCATCAGGCCGTTATGTCCTGTACCTGTGGTGGGCCGGGAGGATAGGATTGATCTGCAACAGAATATTGGTAACAAGGTCATAGCTGGATTTGTGTAAAGCCAGACGTTGGTGGCTTTTTCTTCACCTTGTCGGGAAAACACATTTAAATAGGTTACATTTCGGATTCTCTGCTCCTTGCAAATTGTCCTCGCATTAATCTTCCATTGATTTTCTTTCTTTCAGTCTATTTCTTAAAAAATGTTCTCTCTTCCTCAGCGCGGGGTTAATACCGACAGCGGAAGTGTCTGCAAAGAGGCCTCGTTTGAAGGAATTAGCCAGTAAGTAGAAATCATCTTACACTGTCAACTCTCCGGGTGACGGATATTATAGCAAAACCCGGAGCCTTTCTCCTCGGAGATCGAATCCTTAATACCGCGTCACTCTGGGCCCAGGGAAATATTCAGAATAAGAAGATAATGTGCATCAGCTGGGCTGCTGGGAGATGCCTGCCACAGCTCTCACGCTGCACATAGGCAAAGCACGGGAATAGGTTTCCTTATATACAGGGAACTACAACACATACCAGCGTGAAACGGTAATAAATCTGGCCCACAGCCAATCAGAATCCAGAATCAATCTTGTAGTTTGGGAGATGAAAACAACCATCTGATCTGTTGCTATGATGATGCCATGTTGTGAATACCTATAGAGTTTTGATCAATGCCCCCCTAAAAATATATCTTCCAGTATCTGAATGTTAGGTCGACACTATATGGTGAGGTCAACACATGCAAGACGGTTGACATGAGTATTTTTCTTTTGATGGACTTTTTTCATTCTTTATGTTCCACATGAACTGCAACTGGGAACGGTAAAACAAAGCCTGACCAGCACTAAATGAAATGGAGGCGGATGTCGACAGGTGTTGAAATTGACTCAAAAAAATTATCAAAAAGTCATATCGTCTTTTTGTGTGTCTAACTTTTTTGCTTGTGTCAACCCTTTCCTATTCAATCCCCGTACCACTTTTCAGCGAAAATCGCTGCAAATTCATCTTGGCGGATTCACAGTCGTTCTCACCCACGCCCCAAAAAGGTGAAATGGCATGGACAAAAATGTACTGAAAAATGGGCGGAAATGCCCATGATTGATTACTGAAAGGCAAATTTTTTTTGTTTTGTTTTTTTTTTGTTTTTTTTTTCACCCGGAAAGAAACGCGGCCAAGATTGAATACCCCCCACAAGAGACATCTACACATTCATTGCATTGCTAGAACGTTCTCCTGAAAGCTGTTAGTCCAGACCTTCGGAGTATACAAATAACCAAATATTTATCATTTTAACTACGTATTTAAGCTGCTATTAGGACCGAAACGAGGGTTTTTATTACAGTATCTGGGGATTCCTTCATAATATCGGACAGTTCCATTCTGAATAAAGCGCGCAGGCTTCGGTTTCCCCGGCCTGTGAGAGGAACATGTATATATTTAAATAATAATTTAATGTGGTCATGTTTATATTTTCATCCCGGCTCACAATTCCGCATTCCCCCAGCAGGATCTCATCTGCATTTGCTGGTGTCAAATTAAGCTAAATTAATGCCCCCTCACCCCCATCTCCTGTATCCGAATATCATCCCATTACGGTGATCTACAGCCCTACTACAGAGTCAATCACAGGGCTGCCGCTGCAGGAGCCGTAACAATCCGTCACACCTTGTCAGAATAAATACATAAATATCAACACAACCCTGCACACACCACCCCTGTGCTGTATTCTTCAATATATGTAACGGTGACTTGTGACCAATGTCGTGCGCTGACGGCCCCATAAATATGTATTGATGTTGAGAAAGTAAATGGGGAAGGAGTAATACAGATGTAGGTGCCTGGGATCACGTTGAGGCTCTCGTCCCCTTCCGCTCTGCACTTGTATTAATGTGGTCGCACTCTACACCAGAACCTGTAACCCCTGGTGTGTGTGCCACTGCTCTGCAGATCCACGGATCTGTGGCACTGCTGTGGGGTTAGTGTAAAAGCTGAGACTGGTGACGCGCCAGTTGGCGATTTATGTAAGATTTGTCGTGATGGTAACCGATTGGCATAAATATTATTTTACTTGTCAGGATTTGCCTTGAACTGGTCAAGAGGAATGTCATGGTTGGATGCTGTGCGGTGACCCAGATTTTTGGCATTTCTGGGGTGGAATTATATTTTGCGTCTCCCACCTCAAGTGAGTGGAGCTTTTTGGATGTTTATGCAGCTTGGTGCGAGTGCAATGGACGCTATAACTTAGTGTGCGTGTTGCCACAATGCACTGGGATTAGCCACGTGAATCAGCTAATCCCGTGTAAACTACTGGGTTTTCTGCCGTGTTTTCCTCCCAGCAGCACAAACAATTGAATCATTGCTTTAAACCACACAAAAAAAAAAAAAAAAAAAAAGGAGTCTTCCCTCCAATAAGATTGTTCAAAGTCTGGTTCTGGTGCTTTCTGCACCAAGCGCTCATTAAATGTGGCATCTTCGGTGAATTGAAATACCAAATTCTCTGGTCCGGTACAACATTGCCATTTAAACCTTCAGATTTTCTCTCTTCCTCATGTTGTCTAAGCCCTCTTCTCTTCACATTTCACTCACAGCTCTCCCATACTCAAACACGCAGTAACCATCTTTGTCCACATACTCATCTCCATCATTGGCCACAAGCCTCTAGTAGTTTGTTGATTGAGTCCTCACTACTTATATCCAAGCTGTAATGTATATTCAACTGTGGCGCTCTTCACCTGTACTCTATTTTTGTTATTTATTCAATGTAATAATGGCCCTTATTCTGGTTGGTGCGGTAATATCCGCGTGCGTTGGTGCCGCCGATGTTTTGTGTCTGCGCATGTGCAGAGGCGTCTCTGCGCATGTGCGAGCGGGGCGTACGGCCACATTCCGCATGAAATGTGTACACTACGAACAGGGGGTGGAGAGGGGCGTGAAGGGCTGTTTGGGCTCATTACCATATGTTTACACCCCGCTTTTCATGGGCGTTCCCATGCAAACACTGGGCGTACGTATGGTAATGCGGCCGTGACGCATGTGTAGGGGGTGGACATATGACATTGCCGGATGTCAGCTGCCCGCCCAGATCGAATGATGGGGGAGGTTCCCTGAGATGGAGGAGGTGTATTCATGAGAAATACACGTGCGGTCCGTTCGGACAGGTTCTTACCGCGTACGGACGGAGTTGGCGATCCGTATGGAAGGCGGGATTTAGGACGCACAGTGCTGGACGCATATTCGGATCCGGCCGCACCGATCAGAATAAGGGCCCATGTTTTGTCTCCCTGTACTGTTCCTTTGTATGCACTGCGAAACACTTGTGGTGCCTTATAAATAAAATTGTAATAATAATTTCCTCCAGCTGATGAAAAATTAAACCCCCAAAATGCCATGTATAATCGAGGCTGTATGTACATTGGTAATATATATTGCATTATACTCCTCGTACATGGGAGCCGTGGATGGCACACTGATATTTCTTCTGTGGCTTTGTCCCTCGTAGCCAATGCCATCTTTATATGCTAGTAGCCATTGTAGCCTGTAGCGCTACCTATCGTTTACTGGAAGAGGGCCAGCAGTGACCACATGTGTATGCGTGTTCAGCATGGCCAGCCCCCTGAACGAATTGCTGATCCAATTGCTTATACACAGGGATTGCTGGTTTATCATACAGGGGACAATGACCGGATAAAAGTATCCATCAAAATTCACATTTTATTGAAGTTCTAAGTAGAGACATGCACGCAATTGCAAAAGTGTTGTCCCCCCTCCCTGTCTGTCTAATCCATCTGAATGGGGAGCGCTGCCAATTCCTCACCTGTTGCCTTGATTGTCAGCGCTCTGTCCTTCTGTTATTATCTTTTCTACAGAAATAAAAATGGTCCTTTCACTGGGCCTCTGTAATTCCTTCCGCAGATTGGCCTGGCTCCCCTCAGATATGCTGTTATACTGTAATTAATGCCATCTCGTGCTCCCTCAAGCCTGGCCGATTTTTGAGTAAATACAGTTTCAGAAATTGGATGGCACAGTGCCTGCCTCAGTATTAGTTTCACCATTGTGTGATTGCTTTACCTGGCTGTGTGTAGCAGAGACCTCAGAGGAAAAATAAATGTTTCTGAGTGTAAAGAGTCGAACCAGGAACGCAGCTTGGTACTTGTGGAGTATCACGGCTCCCACGATGGGCATCGTACATGAAAAAATCGCATCGCATGCGATTTTTAACAGAAAAGCAGCCAAATGTATTGAAATTAGTATGAAACGTGTTCAATGGCCCCCAAATGGCATTTTTGAGGCTGTACCACCCCCACTATCAACGCGAACCCGAAGCGTGACGCATCCTACGACCTTTTCATACCCCCACTATCCACGTCGGTGTGGAGTTGAGAATAGAAAGTGTGGCGAGCGGACGCGGATACCTTTACAGGTATACGCGTCCCCTCACGGGCTTCACAGGTGTCCGCATCCCCTCGCGGGGCTCGCTGCGCTCGCCACACTTTCTATTCTCAACTCCACGCCAACGTGGATAGTGGGGGTATGAAAAGGTCGTAGGACGCGTACCGCCGCCCCTCGCGGGCTCGCCGCGCTTCGGGTTTGCGTTGATAGTGGGGGTGGTACAGCCTCAAAAATGCCATTTGGGGGCCATTGAACATGTTTCATACTAATTTCAATACATTTGGATGCTTTTCTGTTAAATCGCATGCAATGCGATTTTGTTAAAAAACCGTTAAAAACTGCAAAAATCGCATTCCATCGCATGCCACTATATATGGCATGCGATGGGAGCCGTGATAATCCACAAATACCCGCAGCTTCATTGTAATGTTGCCCGTTAGGCTCCTGCGCACGCCGCTTGCAAACACCATAATGATTACATTGGGCCTGAGGCCCGTGTTCAAGTTGATATTACGCAACCCAGTTCCCCGGCACACCTCAATGGTGGTCGTGAAGCGCTGCCATTTTGATCGCCATTTTTGTGAGATGAGATCACTACCTAATAACCGTGGGCCAGGGCAGTGCGCCATTCTACCTGGGTAGCAGCCAATTACATTGACACTTGAGTGGTGTTAGTTTCTCGGTCAATGTTTCAGCATAACCATCACCAGTTGCCGGTGTACTCGTTGTTTGTTGTTCTTCATGCCTTGAGACTACAGCCCAATGTTCGGAAAGGAGTTCAGACAACACAGTACTTCTGGTTGCATATCTGCATTATGGGTGCGCTCAGGGGCCAGAAAATTCACAGATTCCCTGGATGTGTGGACAGGTGCGTTTTTTTTTTTTTTTTTGTGATGGAGAAGAGAACCACGAGCCCAAATTCTTGGACGGCACACAGTAATAGTTTTCAGCACTTGTGGCAGGCATTGGTTGGTGTACCTGTCCTCAGTGATGGTGCACTGCGGCATGAGTGGTAATGTAGGTACATGACCAGTCTTGGCCCCAGACAACTGCCACCATCAGCTAGACCCTGCTGTGCTAACATCGGACCTTCTGTGGTGGTGCACCTCCAGTTGGCGTCCCTTGGACAGACTGTTAAATCTCAGGGTTGAATCTGTAGATCCACTTAAGATCTCCCAGTCAGAGTTTGAGCAAACACCAACAAACGTGGCCAGCGTGTTGCGGCATAGAGTCAAGCTCTCTAGAAAGCTGATGTGGCGTCCAACATGTACAAAGCTTACTCAAGCCAAGACTGTCACTCAGATGGATCCCGAGCCATCTAACTGGGCTACTGTCACCCTGATGTCCGCCACAACTATGGCCGAAACGGCAGCAAAGTTGTCAGTGATGGACCACACATCAGACCAACTTTCCTCCAACCATCCAACTAGTTGCTTGGATGGAATAAAAATACTGTATAGGAGCAAAGGACAATCAAAAATGTGCTCACAAACCCAGGAAAATGGACAAAAACATTCAGTCAAATTGTTTAAATCAAACTGGTTCAACTACAGTACCGTGTCTGAGCGACCATTTTTGTCCTTTTCCAGATTTTGGTAGCAAATTTCTGAAGTAAATATTACATTTGCTCCCATCCAGTACCATATTTTTATTCCAGCCAAGCAACTAGTTGGGTGGTTGGAGGAAAGTTGGTCTGATGTGTGGCCAGCAGCGCACCTCATCTTCCAAGGACATTCTCCCACAGCAGAAGCCGCTCAAACACAGTGGTTCAGGACGGCACTTATACCCCAGCTGTCGCTGATCACTCTTGAAGCCATAGAAGGTCAGGGATCTCCATTGGCCTCTGCTGAGCTGCTGCGTTTGGGGGTAGTAACCGTCCGTTTTCTGTTAGTGTCTGAAAAACACATGCGTGCCCAGACATTTTTAGGGAGGGTCTGTGACGTCCGCGTTGGCCTAGATCAGCCTGTATCTGTCGCAGATGACCAGTAGGGTCAGACTTATTCAGATTTGCACAGACTGGGAAAATCATTCCATAGTTTAATTGCATACGGATGTGCGATAGGATAGCGAATATCGATTCGTTCATTTTATACTCAAATTCCTTTTTTATTTTGAATTGGGGTTGTTATTGTTTGAGTGGCATTTTGACATTTCAGGCATTAGATGGGAAGTAACCAACATAAGATAAAGTGATAATATATTCCTCATTCCATAAAATGCATAATAACTTTTATTTTATTCCTTCTTTAGATTCACTGTGGACAATGCCCTGCTTCACCCGGAGATCGTGGAATGGTAGGTCTGCGTGGTGCTAATTTGTGCCAAGTGATGCCATCCTAGGTCCTTACAATCATTTATATGATCACCGTAAATGCCTAAAAACAATGATTTTTGCTCTTTCATTTATCTTGAGATATCAAACACTCCCCCATCCCCCTAAAATTTGAGGGACAGCACAAATTCAATAAAGCAGGCTAAAACATGCCAAAATGTATCCCTTTACCATGTTTCACCTATAATTGGTGCAAATGATGCATCCAATGCTTCTTAGCCCGCAGTTGTGTCACCCACCGGTACTGAACTGCATACGGAGTATTACCTTTACACATAAGCCATTGAGATCCTTCGTCGAACCACTGAAATATGAAATCTGTGTATATGTTTTATCTTGCGTTGTGTGAACATATGACCACTATTGTTCCCGTGTGAGGTCTACGAGACTATATATGTGCAGGACTCACAAAAGCTCATCTTGCCAAAGGGAAACGTACAGACTTTTTATTCATTTATTTCATTTTTTTACTCTTACAATAAAATTTCCTCCATTATCCCACATCTCTGTATAACACAACACCTACCATCTTGTAATGCCCCTTTCACTCTGGAAAGCGCTTGCAAGTCGGTTGCAAAATCCCTTTCACACTAGCTGCCCGACCTGGCATAAAGCCAGGTGGGTGACGTAATCAGGAGGCGGGGCCGGGGCGGCGCAGTGAGGATTTTCCAGTGCCGACTTTACAGTGCAATGAACGGGACGCGGGTCACAATGACCCGGGTTGCCCGTTCACACTGCCCCTGGACGAGCTTCCCCTGGTCAAGACCCGGGTTAAAATCCCAGATCGTTTGACCCGGGAAAATCTTTCAGGACCCATTCACACTGACAAATTTCTCGGGTTGTTTCACATTGATGTGCAATAATCCGGCAAATATTTGTCAGTGTGAAAGGGGTATAAGGTGCTACATATAAGATACATCACGTGCACCACATAGGGCAGTGTTTTGGTGAATCGGGCTGTTCTCTCTCTGCGGTAAATCTTTTTCACTAAAAATCTGATTTATCCTATTCAATGTTCACTGAAAGTGAACAGTGAATGCCGGCCAGTTCTCCGTTTCATGCTCGCTGCAATTTGCTATTGTTTTTCAATGTGATTCACCATGAGTGTATTCAATGCTCAGATGGCGAATTGTGTGTCACCGTTTAGCAATGGCGACCTTTTTAAGGGGAACTGGAATGTGATCGTTTAAAATAAAGGGTTTTTTTGGTGTAAAAAAAATCAGTAATATTATTCTGTAAAGGGGCATGCTATTTTTATTTATGTGCTTGCAGCATATATAT
Organism: Crinia signifera; assembly: GCF_055691185.1. Taxonomy (NCBI): domain Eukaryota; kingdom Metazoa; phylum Chordata; class Amphibia; order Anura; family Myobatrachidae; genus Crinia; species Crinia signifera. The sequence goes on from NC_139227.1 coordinate 47,725,471, forward strand.
ACTTTTTTTTTTTAAATTTTTTTACACATTACGCCAGCAGGGAGCCGCTCATTAGATATTCACTGCACACTGGTCCCGCTCATTACATATGCACGAGCAGTATCAGTGCAGCGGCTCCCTCCACCGCGCCCCTGCCAGCTCTCCCGGGGGGGCAGCTTGTGCTGCCTGTGTCCCCGGGAGCCCAAACCCCCCCCCCCCCCCCACATTCCGGCGCAGGGAGGATTCCATCTCCCTGCCTGACTCCGTCCCCTGCGGCATTGAATAGGGTGAAAGAGAGGACTGGCAGCGAATGCTCGAGCCCTCCGGAACCCTGCGAATGTGCAGCGAACCCTAAACCGGATTCGCTGCACAGCACAAGAAATGTCATTGAATACTGCGCATAGATTTGTGTTTGGTTTGGAAGAAATACTGAGTCATATGCAGCAGGCAGGACACTGTAATAAAAGCATCCATTGTATTTGCTTATTTATAGAAGAGTGAAGAGAAAAAAACACAGATTCTTTTTAAAATCAGAAATGTTCAGGCCTCATAAGCGGTTCATTAATCTCGCCAGATGTTATAAGTCTGTTTTACAAGCCCCCTATCATATTAACATACAGTATCTCTGTCGTTGTTAGGGAGAACCAAATTGTGTTCTCTAGATTTTCTTGTAAACAAGGCAAGGGATTGGATATAAACTGAGATCACCTGCCCCGATAATGGGAAGAGTTTACGTGCCCTGACCATTGACTCACCTCTTGTGAATCTGGATATTGCTGCCACATAGCGAACATGAAGGTGTAAATGCAGCGTGTTTATGTTGCACAATTTGTCACTATGGCTTCTTGTTATTTTTATAAAGGAAGCAGAAAGCAGGCTGAGCCTTCTCTATTTCATCATCCATGGCAGAACAATAATTTACATCTCTGAAGGCTTTTAGGAGGGTAAAAAATGTTAAAATCTATATTAACACATTGTTACCTAGGGGACTGCAAGCTAAGCACTTTAGTAGCCTTTTCTGATCTGAGCCACAAAAAGATAAAGCACAATGTCCCACATTACCCTTGGATTACATTAAGTAAAAATGCATTACAACGCTTATCATGTTCCCAAGTTCTAGAAGCTCCTCCCTCCAAGTGCCGGTACATGGCCATTTTCTAGCGATGGCTTCGGGAGTAAGTGGTGTGCCGTGGCAACCTAAGCACACTCTGATTTGCTCTACAGGTGGCAGGGGGCTATTCCAAGCACCCGCAAAACAATTCATGCGCAAGGGGGCTTGCGACAGTGGCGCTGCCCAAATGCCCCTAGTTCCCATCGCAACAGAGGGGTGGCAGAGCCAGTGATGGACATAATTACTAGGTGATTCATCTCGCTCTACGGCGCTCTTCACATCATCGTAAGGGGCTCTGCCCCCTTAACCTGTGAACGCCTTCATTGCGTGAAATGTGGTTTGTACTCTATTTTACATAATGCCACACACCAAAATACCCATGACACCACACACCGTAAATGGCCAGAAAATATTATACCACACAACGTATTGCTTATTACACATGATTCCACACTATAATGCCCATTACATATTATGCCACGTAAGTGCGCTTAAATACCTGGTCGATGCTAGCAGTTACATGCTAAATGCCGGGGTTTACAGTACATGCTCCATGCCAGGGTGTTACATTCTTATTAGATAACATTCTGGTTGTGTAGGGGTGTAGGCATACTTCTGGGTAGCGCTGGGTGCCTGAGAGATGCTATAGGAGCAGGAAGACCTTTAGCATTTATGTTGGCAGGCATTGTATGAGGGGCGCAGGGTCTCTCTCTGTGGACAGAGACTAGGGGCCACTGCTCGCTTATCCCGGCACCTGGCTTATTTGTTTAATTTAGATGGCAGACTCTGGATGGCCAGGGATCCAGCAGGGGACTAGCTGGCAGTGGGGAGAACCTGTGACCGCTCCACTGCGCTTACCTGGTTCCATCGGCTCTGTACATGTATAATGGCCCCAAAAGCAGCAGCACTTACACATAATGCCCCAGTAGTGCCATCTACAGAGTATACCCCCCGTAGTGCCACACGCATAATGCCCCGCATAGTGTCACACCCTTAATAGTGCCAAATCCATACTGCCCCCTGTAGGGGCCCATGCATAATGCCCCTTGAGTGCCACATCCATAATTCCCCCACAGTGCCACATCCCTAATGCCCTCCATAGTGGCAAATACATAATGCCTCCCACAGTGTCACATCCATAATGCAATGCAGTGTCACATCCATAATGCCCTCCATAGTGGCAAATACATAATGCCTCCCACAGTGTCACATCCATAATGCCCTCCATAGTGGCAAATACATAATGCCTCCCACAGTGTCACATCCATAATGCCCTCCATAGTGGCAAATACATAATGCCTCCCACAGTGTCACATCCATAATGCAATGCAGTGTCACATCCATAATGCAGTGCCACATTCATAATGGCAAATTCCTAATGCCCTCTGTAGTGCCAAATTCCTAATTCCCCCATAGTGCCAAATTCCTAATGCCCCCCCCCCCCAGTGCCACATCCATAATGCCCCCCGACCCCCCGCAGTGCCACATTTATAATGCCCCCCTCCCTGCAGAGCCACACACATAATGCCCCCATAGTGGCCGGGCGAAGGGACGGGGACCATCAGGGTGCTCCCGCGGCCAGGCTGAGAGGGGGGGGGGGGGTGATGGAGCTCCTGTGGCCGGCCGGAGGAGGGGGGTGGTCACGGAGTTCCCGTGGCCGGGCAGAGGGGGGGACAGCCATGGAGCTCCCGTGGCCTGCCGGAGGAGGGAGAACGGAGATGCTTGGGGCTGGGCAGGGACAGAGTGGCCACCACAGTAGTAGTTGGGGAAAGTCGAGAGCTGGGGCTGCTGCAGGGGAAGGAGCAGCAGAGAACGAGCGGGGCAGCAGAGAAAGTGGAGAGAGCCAGGGCAAATGAGGTGGGAGAGTGCCGGGACAGCCAGAGGCTCAGTCCGGCTACTGGTGGTGGGACAGCGCGCACACATTGGGGGGCGGGGTGGTGCAGTGACCAGGGCACTACCTACTGTACCTCCCGTAATTGGTACTGCTTTCCTAGCACAGCGCCCAAGATCTAGATTGTATGTGTGGGGCTGATATCTCATGCATCTTATGTGTTTGTGTGGCATAAGATGCATGAGATGATGCAATAGACGAGATTGACGAGTGGGGATATGAAAAGGTCGGAGGACGCGTACCGCCGCCCCTCGCGGGCTCGCTGCACTCGCCACGCTTCGGGTTGGCGTTGATAGTGCTGGTGGCGTTAACAATGGTTATTGGGGGCTCACAATTTTTTATCTCATGGATCTCATGCATCTTATGGATGCATAAGATCCATGAGATTAAAAAATCGGGTCCATCGCGATGATTGTATGCCTTAAGTACCTTTAAACTTAAGGCATACAATCAATGAGACAGGCGCCGTGCTAGGAAAGCAGTACCCCGTAATTTTTACTGGATACGGATCTATATCACGCTGGGCGGAGTCAGAGTAGACTCCGCCCAGCGTTATATACACAGTCAGAGTGACAGATCTGGCCAAAAATCGCAGTTATAACTGCATACCAACTGATCTGCACATTGATGCCTGAGTTACCTTTAATTACTGCTGTAGAAATGATTAACCATCGGTCCAAAAAAATATGATCGCTGTAGATGGCGAATGGGACAAGGCAGATTATGGTTGGGGGATTTAGCAACGGGGACCCCAGTAGTATGGAAAATTCTCAGTTCTGCCAGCTCGTGCCCGATATGTATATATAGGAGTAACAATCTAGCAGATGAGGGTAGTACTGAGCCACAGGTTGTTGCGTCCGATGAATTAATAACTTTTCAGCATATTTACCCATCACTTGCAGGCGGCCAATGGTGAGGTTCTGCAATAATGCCAGTGTAAGCATGGTGGTGCATCTCTCCGTATTTACAGAGAATGTCTGTGGGGAGAGGAGAGCAGCACAGTAATCCAGATGTGACCAGCGGCTCGCTCACTAGGAGTACACAATAAATGCTTTATATTATCTCTCTGCAATCCACCTACGAGCACTTTGTCACTTGTGGTTGGGGCTGTTCTTTAATAAGCCGCTGCTTATTGCGGAGAGGCAGCTACTGATTGTTCTGCAGGAATGTCGCCCTTAAGCGGTTTATGACCGTTATTGGCTTTGGATTAAATCTACATTACCTGTCTCTCTGAACATGGATGTAATATTGAGCCATAGTCATGCCTGCAGGCAGAAAGTGCATTTTGTTAGGCATGAGTTCAGAGTTTTCGGACTTCTTGCACCTCCGTCTGAGTCAGTCGCACTTGCAAATCTTGAGCTGTGAATCCCTCTCCTTTTTTTTAGTTGAAAAAGCTAATTTTTATTGTACATAAGGAAAGCAAAAAACAGACGATAACATTGAAACATATATACTGTGTCGCAGCACAGCCGAAACACAGCGCACATGCCAACAGTAGAGTACATATTACAACATACAGCATAACATTACACTATAGGCTATACTATGCACTATGCATTCTAATGGTAACAATACAAAACAGTATACAAGACTATGGGTGTGGAGGGTAGTGGGTGAAGGAGGGGGAATCACATGCCCGAAGCTTTATTGATCAGACAGACACATGTAAGGGGAGGGTAATAAATAGAAAGACATCAACAAAACAGACATTGTGAAGTATAAAACAGTCCAAACAAGGGTAAAGGACCAGAAGAAGGGGGGTTTAGTTCTCTTCTTTCTCAGGGCTATGCCGAATGCAGTGTGAACCAGCCTGAGGCAGTCCTGAACGGACATTCTTTCCCTCCGCAGTATGAGACGATTTCTGGCAAACCACAAAGTGTCCTTAACACAGTTTATAAGGTGTCAGGCTTCCTGGGTCACCCCATACGTGCGGGTGCCAGGGAATAGTCCATACAGTACTGAAAGACAGTTCCTGGCATACCCTTTTACACCGCCCTCTACCCATGTATTAGCTGTGTTTTACCCAGGTCAGGACCTGGGTAGAAGTCCCGTGTAAAGGGACACAGCGTGACCCATTTACACTGCCGCTGACCCGCCGATGACCCGGGTTTTTGTGGCGGTGTAAAAGGGGTATAAGTGTACAGATCAGAGAATCGGTCACACACAGTATTACAGGTGTCATGTATCCCATTACTATGCACAGTCTCCTGTCTTTAAATTCAGTCTCTAGGGCATCCAACAACAACTCTGCATAGGCGCAGTCCCAGAAGAGGTGCATAGATGTTTCCTCGTGCACGAAGCACCAGGGACAATGTCTATACCTACACAAGTTTCAAATGACCAGTGAGGCAAACCCCTCTGTCCTTCTGTCTATTTGTAAGCCTTTTGGAGGCCACATACTCCCAGACAAACTTGACAGTTGCTGAAGGGAGCCCTGAAATCGGTTCCATGACTTTGGCTCTGATGAGCTTGTGGACAGTTTTTGGCTTCCACAAGTCTGGTTTCAATCCCTCCAGTTGGTGTTCCCTCACAAACTTGGACACGTCCAGGTAGAACCATGGAGTAGTCTAGTTTTAAGGGATGGAGCTGTCACATTTAAGGGTCCTCCACATTGGTAGGAGGAAGAAGCGGGACATGGAGTTCCCCGCAGAGCCCCTTTTTGCACTCGAGTGAGATGAGGCTGGGTCTTCACTGTGAATCCCTTCCCTTGTTGTTGTACCTGGATGCGATTGGGCTGGAGTGCATCTGTAGGCGGAGCTTCAGGTGGAGTGTGCAAATTGCTGAAATTCATGGCTATTTGGCCATGCTTGTTCAGCAACAGCTGGTGTGCATTCTGCGTCCCACTTTGTACCTATGCTAAGATTAGAGCTGATGTGTGCTGGACCCCTTCAGGTGACCTTATCAGCACCATGTTTGTATTTAACTTAAGACTACATTCAATTACTGTGGTTCTTCCGGAACATTCTGGTCTGTACCTCAGCACTATAATAGACCAGACTGTGCAAGAAGCATCCCAGCAGATAGTGATACTGTAGTTTGCAGGGTGGTAGAATGAACACACATAATCCCCTCAATAGCTGTATAGTATGAATCAATGATAACCCAGCTTGACAAATCATTGCAAATTTAATTTGACTTACAATAAGTAATTAGGCAATCAGAGCAGTTTTGAAGAAGCAGCGTCTCTCGGTTTTGGCCAAATAGATTGCGCTGGCCAATTAGCACATGGTCTATTTTATTTCTCTGCCTTTATTTTTCAATAAAGAGGCATCATTATAATATGCCCTGTGTCCCAGACGTGGACGCTGTGTCTGTGTACATGGGGAAAGCAGACAGTGACCCCGTATTATCCTGTTATTCTGTCACTAGGCTGGTGAGATAACGTCTGTAGAAGAGTAGGTCGGCTGCTGACCCATGACCATTACCGCTCCATCATTCCTCCCGAACCAGAGTCTTGTGTTATAATTGGGATCAGTGTCTGCAGTGTTGCTGCAATGTCATCCGTTTTATAGGCTAATTGCAGCGAGAGGCTGGCAGCCGCCGTAGGCTCTCCATATAGTTGGTCTGAATATGACGGCAGATTATGCTCTTATGAATGAGATCAGACTGTTGGGGATGTTATGTTAGTGCTGCAAGCGGCGCTCTAGTACATTCGATGGTGTCGCTCCATCATAGGGCCTTATTCTAGTTCACGCTTTCTGACAAAATCCTTCTTCGATGGACAAAACCATGTGCACTGCAGGTGGGTCAGATGTCACTTGTGCAGAGAGAGAATTAGATTTGGGTGGGGTTTTACTTCAAAGTGAGATCTAAATTGCAGTGTAAAAATAAAGCAGACAGTATTTACTCTGCACAGAAACAAAATAACTCGCCCAAATCTAATTCTCTCATTACATTTTACATCTGCCCCCCCTGCAGTGCACATCGGTTTGTCCATCTAAGAAGGATTTTGTCAGAAAGAGTGAACTAGAATAAGGTCCATAATGAGCAGGGTCTCATAAAGCGGCCTCATGAAATCGCATTGTCCAGCTGTGACCATACAGGCTGGCAGGACATGCCGGTGCTTGTAGTCCCACAGTAGAATGTTTTCGACCCTACATCTGCCAAACATACAGACACAGGCTCCCAGGTTTGTGTGATTATTTTATGTGGAGCAGAACAGAGTTCAGAGGAGTGTTCCAAAGCCTCTCTGCTCACTGCAGTATGCACCGTGTGACTATGGGGATAATACAGAGGTGGACCTTTTTTTTTTTTTTTTTCTGGAGGGGCAATTTACAGATAAAGCGTGGTGCCTGGTTTGACTGAACTGCAAGGTCCTGTGCAACTCTGTTGGCTCTGGGCATTTTTTTAAAATCTTTTTATCAAAAATGCTTGAGCTGGTTACACATCAAGTGATTTTTCTAAACCATATACAGGATATCCATATCATTAACAATATTTTGATGCATATCGTTTAGTGTGTACTCACCACATCGTTAGCGATGTGCGGTCCAGCAGTTGGTTACCGTCCCCCTCTGTTGTCTGTACATACAGTAAAATCCGGACAACTATACTCCTGGATTTGGCCGGTGAACGATATCTATATTGTTTGTTCAGCAGTTCCAGGCAATTTAAGGAGAAATGGTTAACATTATCGTTCATGGTCGATACTGAGTCTGTATATGGAGCAGAACAGAACTTGTATTGGGAAAAAACTGCAGCTGCTACATTGTATCACTTATACCCTTTTTATACTAAACCGCTGGGTCGCACCTGGGTTTTTGGACCCAGCTTCAAGCCGGGTGCGACCCTGCTTTTGGTCCCTTTTACACAAATTCTTGGTGGAACGTCACCCTGATTTTAATACCCTTTCCCCTTTGTCAATGGGCACATGCCATAATTCATTCAAGCCCAGTAAGACTGTTGTAGGTACTTGGATCATCTCACAGAAGCTGGGAAGGTGAATACAGCTGTGTGTGTGTGTCTCTGTCTCCTGTGTGTGTGTGTGTGTCTCTGTCTCCTGTGTGTGTGTGTGTGTGTCTCTGTCTCCTGTGTGTGTGTCTCTGTCTCCTGCGTGTGTGTGTCTCTGTCTCCTGCGTGTGTGTGTCTCTGTCTCCTGCGTGTGTGTGTCTCTGTCTCCTGCGTGTGTGTGTCTTTGTCTCACGTGTGTGTGTGTTTAATTGCATGAAACATTAATTTTCCTCCCCCCCCCCCCCCCATCCTGGGCGATGAAAGCAGATGTTCTGTGACTTCCCTGAAGATGCACAAGGGGAGATAAATGTGCTCAGGAGACTTGATAGCAGCTGACAGATTATTCCTGGCTGTAACCTATGTCAGAGGAACGTCACATTTATGTACTGGAAAGCCGGCTGAATCCTTCCGTCTAGCACCGCCGTTCTTTTCCCTGACAGCCTGCATCATATTCTAGATTTTCTGTCCCCTCTGTTGCTGCAGCTGCTGGAACAGATAGAACAAGATGGAAATAGAGAGAGATCCTATGTATATATGTCTTGTGTCTGTGAGTCTCCGAAACACTGCCATCTGTGGGCAGAGAGTGAAACTACATCTCTTTGTCACACAGAAGGTAGCAGACTAGCTTTCGAAGCTTTTGCTTTGAGCCGGCTTACTAGTACAGTAGAGAGTAGGTGTGGCTAATAAATAACGAGACTGATGCTATCATTTTACATTTAATAATATTAAGTAAATTTTAACTCCGTTCTCCTTCTTTGTCCATCCCTTCTGCTTTCAAAGACCGCTGCATTCTTATTGCCCATTGGCCAATGCAGCGCTCTGGCTCATTATCTGTTGGCTGTCTCCAGTGCCGTCTTTTTCTTCTTTATCTCAGTTACTGATGCAAAACAGGTTCTCTTGAGATTAGGCTGCAGGGGAAAGAAAGGTAACGCAGCGCTAGGTCTTGCGAGTATGGATTGTATTCTAGCACTGCAATCTTTTTCTCGGCCAAATACTGCTTCTCAGAGCAACCTGTGTGGCCGGGTGCATTGTCCTGATGGAGGATGGAACCATTTTTCTTCATCTTTCTTCTTATTCATGGTTGCTGGGCTTTCTTCGGGTTGCACCCACTCTGTGGAATGCCTTCTCACACACAAAGACATTCTCCAAACCTGCGTTCCCTGAGAACTCCCCTCTTCAGGCAGCCTATCACATTCCAGAACCGCCAACATGACCTTCATGTACCTTTCCTGTCCTATCCCATCCTCACATATCCTCACCTATTATCTCTCACTTTCCCATCCTCATGACCCCTGGCCAACATAGCTGGGTCACCGTATCATCCAGCCAACAAGACCCTCTGCTATCTGGTGACCATCATGCAATATATATCACCTTTTCTTGTGTATCAATGCCTATTTCCCTATAGAGCGTAAGATTGCGAGCAAGGCCCTCCTACCTCTGTCTGTCTGTCACTACCCAATTTTGATTTATCACTGTTTTTCATTTGTTTAGCGCAATGGAATTTGCTCTGCTATATAAGAAACTGTTAATAAATGAATTTTGGCGTCTTTATTCTAAATTTCCCCAGCATAGTTTATAGATCTTTTGTAGTGATGTTGATTTGCTGTTGGTATCCAGGGCCTGATTCACACCTGTTACCAAGGCTGCCATTTTTGCAGATGGACAAAACCATGCTGCACTGCAGGTGGGGTTGATGTAACAGGTGGAGAGAGAGTTAGATTTAGATGTGTTTTATTTTTTTCTTTCTGTGCAGGGTAAAAATACTGGATGCTTTATATTACACTGCATATTTAGATTTCAGTTTAAACACCCCTCACCCAAATCTAACTCTCTGCACCTGTTATATCTGCCCCACCTGCAGTAAAGCATGGTTTTGTCCATCTGCAAAAATGGCTGAAATGGTGTAAGATGTACCTTCGCGCTTTCAATATATTTGTCTATTCAAAAGCCTGATGAGTACTGCCTTGTTTACCTTTGTTGTCTAAACAGTGGATGGAGAATTGGTTGTTTATATGCTGTATTAGGAGGGCACCATGGCGATGCATTGAATTATCCAGTTATATTTAAGTTCTATGAACTAGGTAGTTGCTTGCCCCACTTGCAATTTGCACAAAAGAAGAGCATCACCCATTGATTCAAGTGTCAGCCATGAAGAAGGAGTCGGGCACCAGTCCACAACTGATGAAAACATTGAGCATGCCTGTGAACTGATTCTGTTGGATAGATGCGTGACAGTGGATTATATTGCAAACTAGCCACGGCTCTGTCTATTCAATAATCTGCATCATACTCCATAAACTGAAACTATTTGTACTTTTAGTGGAAGTCATTAAGGTACTTATATGTTAGTTGGGAGCCCACTAAGCTATTTGCTTAGTTTTCCACCTCCCCTTGCTGCGCTTGCCACACTATATAAACTCAACTCCATGCCGACATGGATAGTGGGGGTATGAGCGTACTAACTATAGTAGGTGCCCAACTAACATATAAGTACCGTCCTTAATCTTTAATTGGGCAGGTTGGGATCATTGGGCTGACCTAATGATGGTTGACAGTCATTAGGTCGACACCGTTGGTCGGCAGTCATTAGGTCGACAGGTGTCTAGGTCGAAATGGCTCACGGCCAACCTATGCGTTAGATCGACATGGGTTAGGTCGACAGTCAAAAAGTCACAGTCGACATTGACACTGTATTAAGTGCACCGCGTCCCCTCACATGGCTCTCTGCGCTCGCCATGCTTTGTCTCATCTTGACCTAGACACCTGTTGACCTTTAGCCATGTCGACCTAGACACCTGTGCACCTTGCAGTATGTGGACCCACCAGTGTCGACCTTATGACTGTCGAACATCATTACGTCGACCAACCGACCATATCCCAATTGGGCTTTACCAGTATTTGCAAGAATGAAGCCTAATGCTGTAGTAATATCCTGCGACAAAAAGGTGGCTTGTGGATTGGTCAGGCTGATGTGCGGTGACAGAACTGGTTCTCAGTGAGTGGCCGTGGCATTAGTGGGCCTTCAGTCTAACCCTGTATCCCGCTTGGATCGCAGCCATGTATTACCTGTGAGCTGAATGTCGGTGGCCATGTTTAGAACGTTGCTATTTTAGCGACTTTGCGTTTGTCTTCCTGTACAGACCTGTCTGTGTGCGTCGTAGCTGCCTGGATTCATTTACTTGGTTTTTTTTATTTCACATTTGGGAGCCAGGTTTCCATTATAAATGCAGAATTTCCTGAGGGTGTCAGGATTCCCGGGGTGTCTGCAGCGAGATCCCAGCAGGCCACGCGCCCAACTCCCATCCCCTGCAATTTTCTATGCATGGATCATTTCCAACGTCGCTTCTCTAGATCTGGGTTTGCGCATACAATTACTGGGCTTTCCTTGTCGGAACATGAATTCCCATGTAGTACAGGCCAACAAATCTATCCCCGGCCTATACATCTCTTCATTGCTGTGCAGAGATAATATTATATAATAGATGAACCAGAGTCTTAGCTTCAGGTTTCCTACAGCTGTCGGGACCGGTTCGTTCCGGAGTTTCTAAATGATCTTAGGAATATATACATACAGATGGAAGATGGAAGACTTCTAGGTGTAATATTAAATATTTCAGGCGATATGTTTCAAACCCCAGAGAGAATAATGTGGAGACGTAGCCCTTGGCAACCTATCCACTGCTGTTAAATATAAAGGTCAGTTAGAAGTTCATTGGTTGCTATGGGCAACGTCTCTTCTTTAACGCTCTTGCTGATTAGCACACCCTCACCCCGGTATTGCAAATACAATGCCTTTGTGCCAAAGCAGAGCATAAACCAGCTGGTCTGTGCGCCGTTGTGGGAGTCATCTGTCCGGTTATCCGGGGTAAGCCAAGCTGCAGAGAGGTTCATAGTGTTGCTTGGACCCATATTTCTGGAAAGTGTCCTTCCTTAACTCTTGGCCCAAAAACAATACAAACAAACACAACTACTTAGAACTAAAGCGCATGTTTATAGCACACACAGGCTAATTTACAAATGTGCAAATTTGCTTTGGTGACCTCATCAGACAATTTAAGAAGTGCACAGGTTTGCGAGCCAAGATGGAAACCCGTAATGGAGTGCAAACTTTGCTCGTTCTGATGAAGACACTTTGAGCTTAGGCGAGTGTTGCCTGTGAGGTATAGGATACAAACATCAGGCTTTCTACTTCTGCAACCTCCATGTTGTAGAATTGAGATCACTTTGAGGGAAAGAGGGTTTTCATAGAAGTAAACGTCTGAGTTGCTGATTTTGGTCAGGGTGCGCAGAATGTCCCTTTTCCACGCCCTCTGTTGGAGCATACCAGGCTGTGTCTTGTCCTTTTGTTTGGATGCAGTTTTGAACCTTGAGGTTGTAGTTTTGTGGGGAAAACCACGTTTCTAGGCAAGGTTCCACCAATGGAAACCAAAGTTATGTTTATATCTTTCTTATACATAAAAAATAATAAAGACCCAGTGATTGTTCTTAAACATAATTAGAGTTTAAATGACTGGAACAGTTCTTACCCTGATCCTAAAACTGTATTTTTAATGATGGTACAGGTTGGGTCTCCCTTATCCGTGTATTCAGAAAACTGAAATATTCCGAAAACGGTGGTTTTTCAGAATATTTTTGTTTGTTTTCCCCCCAGCCCCATTTTTTTAATACTTACCTCATCCCACGGTGTCCACGGCAGCCTCCGGAATCCTCTTCAATGGCATCTCCGGTCCCAGCGGTGCATTGCGTGAATGCCCGTGATGTCACTGGGGCACTCGTGCAATGCACCCCTGGGACCGGAGATGCTGCTGAAGAGGATCCTTGAGGCCGCCGTGGATGCTGGGGGACCATCGGGGCACCACCGGGGGACCAGGTAGGTATGAAAAAAAATCCCTAATCCAAAAGGCTCGTAGTTCGGATAAGGGATACTGTATAATGTTTTAAGCATGGATTTTCTTGGAAAGGCATTTTCTGCTCTTCTGGGGTGGTTCCAGGGACCAGGAAGGGCGTGGCTACCTTTATAAATTGCCTAGGTGTCCCATAGACTGAATCATGCCAATAAAAAGCCTAATTGGTCCAGATTTGTTTGTAATTAGTTTTTTGCCTTTTAATAAATGTGAGTGATAAGAGATAAAGCACCATCATCAGCCTACAGTATGGCAGCCCCCACTCAGAGTCGGTGTCGGTCCTCTTTTAGTAAAGGCTATCTACAGTAGTAGCACTTTCACAGGGTAACGTTGGTGCTGATCTTCCAGGTCCTGATCAGCGATTCCAGCTTGCCCTGTTTTATACCAGTGCGAGCCAACCTACAGATTCTTCATTATGCAAAATGTCCCATATTCTTCTGCAAAAGTAATTCAGTGATGTCGGAAACGTCTTCAACTACAGCCTTAAGTTTATAGTCTCCCTTGCATCGACAGGACCGTCTGCATTTAGATATGGACAGTTGTGAATAATACCTCCTATAGATAAGGCCATATTACCAGCGATGAATATTTTAAGCCCTCAAAATGGTTCATTAAATGCTATATGCTTAAAACCGGCGGAGATAAATCTACATGGCGTCCCACACCGAGGTTTTAAGAGTAAAATCATTTGCATAAAACTCTACGCAGTTTTTATTATTATGCAAATGCCGACTGCTTCCTCATACCCACCCTAATAAATTAGTCTGTTCCTGTTAGACCCACGATTACATATTCATAGGCTCTCGCATTAACTACCGCTTACCCCACCAACTTTGCAGACGAGGAAGGGTTAAATAAACTGCGGGCTCTCTTCCATTGTCTGCCTGCTTGCAAACACGGACTTCATTTGAATAAGCTTTTCAGGAACGATTAATTAATTCTCTTCCACTGCGTCTGAATTTTCTTTTGATTTGGAACTCTGATTAAAATCACAATAGACGCTTGATCCTTTTGGGTGAGAATAACGTAGAATGAGTCATTTATATGCCATTTCATGCCATCCTGTGTTTTTGGCTTTTCCATCTACAATGCAGTCTTTTTAATGCTCATGCCAGTCCGCTCCATCTGCCCGCACACTGTTGTATCTGTCATGTCCTAACAGCGGGGGGCTATTTGAAAAGGGGTATGGGTCATTGAGTCCACCCAATTTAGGTAGACATGCTTTTGGTTCGTCCACTGAAGGTTGACAGGGATTAGAAGAACACCTGAAATAGGTGGGCATTACTAAGGTCGACAGGGTTGGAAGGTCGAGACAAGCGTTATGTTGATAGTCAAAAGGTCGGCATTTGTTTTTCATGGTTTTTGTCCAAAATGTCGACATGGATACAGTCTTAGTATACCAGTGTCCCCTTGCTGGCTCGCAATGTTCCGGCACGGTAGCTCGCTGTGCTTGGCACACTATATTTTATTCTCCCACCACACTGAACTGGATGGTAGGGCATGATATGCTAAAATAAACTCGTAACAACCTTTTGGCTCTCGATCTTGCCATTGTCAACCTTCCAACCCTGTTGACCTTAGCCACGTCGACCTATTTCAACTGTCTACCTAAGCCCTCTTGACTGTATCCCATTTGAAATTGACACCAGAAAGTATTTTCAGCATTTTACTGGCTGCTCAATTGCGGCCTATGAGGAAAGTTTGGGAAACTTAGGGGGAGATGCGTCAAACTAGCAGCAGAAGACTGTTAAATGCGTCTCCTGTGTCGCCCGTCGTGGAGGTGAAGCTGCACCAGTTATCTTGGGAATTTAGAGTGTGATTCCAGCCAACCCTGTAAAGCCAATTACAGGTTAAAATCCCAGGATTTCGGGCAATTTTTACCGGCATGACAATCCCAAGATTTGGAATTTCTGGATGAAAACTCACATGCGCATTTGACCCGCTCCTGACAGGCATTGCTGACTACCTGCAGCTCCTGGGTCAGTAGCTGCCTGGCATCCAGGTAGAGTGGCTTCGCAGGTTGATGTTAGAGGGCACAGGATTTAAAACCATGCCCAGTGATTAGCTTCTCTACAGCCAACCGGCACATACACGCATGCTAGTTTCTGGTACCCGGCAGTACCAATATGCATGTAGACTTAAAGGAATACGTCTGGAAATGGGCACCCAACGGTTTCTAGCATGCAGTTGTGTTGACATACCTTGAGTGAGGCTACCCCATTCCAGCCAGCTAGGCTTCATCAGTTGCAGGTGGAGGTACGAGCAAAATGCGTTAGAACTGCATTTCTTGTTCTCCTGTCAGCTTGGTTTTCGGCAATATGAGTGCAAAAACATGGCAACTATGTTCTGCTAACAGGCATACTGTATACGTTTAACTCTGTATCTACCCTGATATGTAAACATTAAATCTTTCATCCATGCGTTTCACCCTTCGAATCATCCTCCCATTGCCTGCAAAGATGATGTTAACAGTCTTCTATATGCTAGTCTCATGTGCCTGATTCATATAGGCAACAACGGATAATCCTTAATCTTAGTTAAGGAATATTAGGCGGTACAGGATTTTGTGTCCCAACGCATTTTGCCCTTTCTGTCAGTAAAGCTTCCCCCCTTTAAACTTCACTTAATACTCCGATCTCAGGAAAGTAAGAAAGTGAACACGATTCTCCTCTGTATACGGGGAAGTCCGTTCTAAAAGGACTTCCCCATACATATAATGTTTGATGCACTGTGTTATATATTGAGAATACTTTGAGCCATTGCTTAGTGTCCAAGCTTTTTACTTACAGGGGCACAAAGATCTGGGGGATTAACGTTTCCGCAGTGAAAATGGATTGTAATGTAACTAATCCCTCAAATCCTGATAGACATTTTTTCTTCTTCTAGCAGGATTAGCCCATGATCAGTAATGACAAAGCCAGGCTTTCCAAGTGTCACGTTCGGCTGTCATGGTAATGAGATATTCATGGGTGCTCATATCAGTCAGATAATTAGCAGCATAATTACTTTTAAAGTCTCCAGACCCTGGCTGCTCCGGGTAGACCGGACTTATGGTGCTCTGTATAAACAGACCGTGTGCATCCAGTTGACGCGTGCTGCGCCATATTAATCATCTCCGCTCTTTGTATTCCGCCTAGATTGCCCAGACCAGTAAAAACGTCCAGCGCACACTGTATATTAGGTGCTAATCGCCTTTCAGGCCGATGCTCCCTGTAAAATAGTTATTGTCTGTGGGAGAATTACTGATCGGAGAGCCATTGATCAGACCTGGAGGAAGTGGCCAGCTGTCCGCATTAACCCACTAGATGATTGTAGTGTCCTTGGGTAACATTATAGCAATGTGTGTGTGTGTGTGTATGTATGTATGTGTATATATATATATATATATATATATACAGTATGTGTGTGTGTGTATATATATATATATATATATATATATATATATATATATGATACTATTACTGATTTTAAAATGTAATTAATGTTACATTTTCCCCGAACATGCCCTGTCTCTGGTCTACCCGTCTCCCCCCTCCGTTATAGTGACATAGCTATGTTACTGGTAATTTTATCACAATATGAACCATATGAATGTGCCGGCTGTGGCACACAATGTTGACATGCTGAATGTCAACATGCTTCTAATGTTGGCAATTGGTATGTCTACATAACATTTTTTTCTACTGTGATAGCCTTAAACCTAAATCTATGATGTTGGCATTGGCTTTTGGATCTACAGTGGGACATACCGTGCATGTCAACATTACATCCATATCAAGATCTGTGTCGACATTCTGACTTACTCTCTCTATCAAGTCCCTGGTCATGTGTATACAGGTGGACTTAGGGGTTGATCTGACGGCAGCGAATTTGCAGGGCGGCTGATTATTGATACACTGCACATGCGTACGGCCCGTAACACACATGCCTGAGGTATTCCTGCGATTAAATCCTGCTACCATTTCTATATGCACGCTGTTCGCAAGGTGATAGGACGTGGGCATGCAGGGGTGGAGACCAACCGGTTTTCTGAGAGTTGCAAAAAAATGCTGGCAGTGTGAGGGAAAATGCAGGCGCGCCAGAGCCTGTGTGACATCAGTAGGAGGCCGGACATGCCTGTGTTCTTCGCAGTTGCCAAGTAAGTCTCTGGCTATGCGGCACCTGCGATGTCTGGTGCCCAGTGTAGAAATCACGCAATGGTGAGTCAGTTACGATTGGTTTTGGACATATTTGCTCAGCTGCGAATGGATGAGTAGCCATACACATCCATCCACACAGTGAGCACATTCATTTGCAAGGCAGGATTTCACTCTAGCGGGGCGGCATCTTAACTGAACGCTGCAAATTCATCTCCAGTGAGAAAAGGTCTGAATTACCCTCTTTGACCGTTTCCTAACTGTGTGTGAATAACTCGAGATGAACGTTGAATGCACTGATCAGATAACGCGTGGCTGCCCTTCTACAGCAGTTGTGAGGAACGTTTTTGCCCTCCAGCTGTTGTTGAACTACACATCCCAGCTAAAACTGTTGCAGGGCATGCTGGGAATGCATAGTTCAACAAGAGCGGGAGGGCTGAAGGTTCCCCATCCCTTCTCTACTGTTACACCAAGGATAGTTTTGGTGTTAGTCCTGGGCTGGTAGTCTGGGAGGCTACTTCCACCAACAGATGGATGAGGGTCACTACTGTCCCAGATTCGGTCATTATTGAACATGAGTGTAGGCAAGCATTTATTTTGTACAGCTGAATTAAGAACCTTTTCTGTACCCACCTCCCCCAAGTATTGTTTCTGTATGATGCTGCATCATTGATTGGGCCATCTGCAAACACAGCATCCTAAGTTTTCCTCCCTGACTGACAGCAGTAGCGCATTAACCCACCCATATGGGATCAACTGATTTGAAATCTCGATAAAGACCTCTTCAAACAACTCATAGATCTGCCACGTATGGATGGGCAAATGCTGTACCCACGTTCCTGCCCAGTGAGAGCCGGGGAGTCATTTTTTCATACCTCCTGAGAATCTTCCTTCGTTGTCATCCTGTTGGAAGGCATCATTTGCCCGATGTATTTTTAGACTCTCTGCGTTCCTTTAGTAAGCGGGAGGTGAAAGGTGTCTGTGAACACAATCTAATTGGCATCTGGAGCCAAGGAGGCAGATGTCAGGGTTGTGAATCCAGGTCCAAAGCAGTCGATTGTGTAAGCTGCAATTAAGGCACGAGGCTATGTGTGGCAGCGTTCCTCTAAACCTCATTATGGGTTGTGAGATTTTATTTTTTTCTGCTGTGTTTAATTAGATGCCAGTGAAATAGTTTCTGTGTGTTTTTTTTTTTTTACGTTGTCAAAAGCAGCATATCGTCATTCGCACATGCCTAGAATGTGGAGATAGCATAGGAAGTTTGTAGAGGGTTTTCGGATGTGTTACGTACCCCCCTCTTGGGGCCTTATTTTGGTTCATTCTTTCTGACAAAATCCTTCTTAGATGGGCAAAACCATGTGCACTGCAGGTGGGGCAGGTGTTACTTGTGCAGAGAGAATTAGATTTGGGTGGGGTTTTACTTCAAAGTGAGATCTATATTGCAGTGTAAAAATAAAGCAGCCAGTATTTTCCCTGCACAGAAACAAAATTACTCACCCAAATCTAATTCTCTTTGCACATGTTACATCTGCCCCCCTGCAGTGCACATGGTTTTGTCCATCTAAGAAGGATTTTGTCAGAAAGAATGAACCAAAATAAGGCCCCTGGAACTGTTGTCTCTCTCATCTACGTTGTTTCCAGGACTGACAGAAGCCCTCACATCTGTTATGCTGACGTCCTTGCCCGTGACGTTCGAGTGCGCCACTTGGGGTTCCGGTCGGAAATGTTTCTATAGTTGCCACTTGGTTCCTGATTCCATACCTTCTCTATCACATACATTCCCCCAAGCCCTTGCACGCTGCATTAAACAGATTACCCAGCTAAGGCGTGGATTGGGAAGCAGAGCATCCGCTTTCCCGGCACACTCCGTAAATGAGATTCCCCTCCCTCGGGGTGCGTACAAACTGTCAGTAATTGCATCTCCCCCAAAATACAGCTGGTTAAATTAGTGTCCTTGGTGAATATTCCACATCATGGACTAATTCTATAATTTCTCAGATCAGTAAAGGCCTTGCTCAGCTTTCCTCTATCTGCGGATGTGATTAGAGCATAACTAGAACCCCAGTGCCTCAATCCTAGCCTATTATTGGGGGCATTTGGCACTGGTGCATGCATTGCACCTTTTACATGAATTCTCCGGAGTATGCCCAGCACAGTGTGCCCAAGCAGAATGGTTTCATTTTTTTCCACCGCATGTTGTGGTTTGGGGCACGTTCTTTGCACACGTACACTATTGGTCATGGTCCATGACTGTTTCGGAGCCAGAACACAGGACAGCCAATAACATCCAGTTTGTAGATCCGGGTAAATCCGAATCTGCACAACCCAACTTTAATTAGCATATTGGATACAGAGAAGGAAAAGTGGTAGGGACAGGTGGAGGGAGTAGGTAAGAGTTGGGCAGGGAAGGAGACAGGATAGGACTAGAAGGGAATAGTGGTAGGGAGTAGGTAAGGGTAGGGCAGGGAAGGAGACAGGATAGGACTGGAAGAGAATAGTGATAGAGAGTAGGTAAGGAGAATGAGTGGTAGGGAGAGGTGGGGGGCGTATGTAAGGGTAGGGCAGGAATGGAGATAGATAGGAGGGGGAGACAGACAGACAGGCAACATGAGGTGCTTGTCTGTTTCATTTGAAAGCTAAGCTTGCTATGGGAAATGCTGGCTACAATTGTTAATGTAGATGAAGAAATCCCTATCTGTAAGTAATGCTACAGTATCATTTGTACGTTGCTAGGAGTGACTGTCAGCCCTTGTTGCCGATCTCAGAGTTAATACTAATCTCGTGCTCAGAGGGAGGAGGTAGCGACGTAGCCGCCACAGTTCTACAATGAGTGCTGTTATTGTTACCAGTCCTATCGCTGTGGATGACTAGAATCACAGGGAGGGGCAGTTGCAGCATCTTAAATAAAAAACAATTGGGATCTGCGAGGTGGCGGGAGCCTCTCAGGCCTGAGACAGAGGGGGAAATTTACTAAAGGAAATTTGTAAAAAAATAGGGGTATTTGTATCCAGAAATATACTTATTTTTGACGTTTACTATCCCGAAAACACGGCAATTCGTATTCGTATTGATAGCACATCAATACGAATACGAATTGCTGTATTTTCGGTATAGTAAATGTCAAAAATAAGTGTATTTCTGGATACAAATACACCTATTTTCTTACAAATTTCCTTTAGTAAATTTCCCCCAGAATGTCAGACAGCAGGATAATAGAGTTTGAAGTACATAAGAGGATCTGGGACTCATCCTAGTGCCTGTGGCTGAGCCACAGCAAGAGATCATCATTCCATAACCAAGGGGCCCATTGGGAGCAGCGGAGAGGCAATGTCTATGCAGAGGGTTAAAGTACAAATGACGATCACACACACAACACACACATCCAGATTGTCTGTTCTCAGGCTGAGTGTCCGGACCGTGGGTGTGGCTCATGGTATCTGCTTAGGAAGTCAATAGATCAACACCAAAAGTGCGATGTGCACTAGGTTGATGCAAAGCAAATGGTCAACATGGCAATGGTTGACACATGAAAAGGTCGACATGAGTTTTTTAGGATTTTGTTTCAGGATTTTTTTTTACTTTTGCATACTTTAAAATCCATGTGGACTCTGACTGGGAACGGGAAAGCGTGGCAAGGGCCCACGTGCTCAGGTGTCGATATCGATAAAAGATAACTAAGCGTAAAAAACACATGTTCCATGTTGACATTTAGCTAATGTTGACCTTGTGCATGTCGATCTGTTGGCGTTGACCCTTTTAATCCAGAACGGTAGATCATAGGTCCAAAATGTCTACTGTAGGTCGACCCCAAAGAATCAGTATGTACAAAGATGACACAAGCAACAGGTCAACACTGAATTAGTCGACACGAGAAAAGGTCAACCTGAGGGGGTATTTTTGGTGTCCATTTTTAAAGTCTGAAAATTCATAAACGCATGTTGACCATTACCGTGTAGACTTATTGTCCATGTTGACCAATACTGGTCGACTTATTGACTGCAAAGCTATGTCAACCCAAAGGCCCCTTGATGTACGCAGGTTCCTACCAGCCTGCACAACGATCATCTACCGTCCTATGCCCTCAGAGATGTCCTCATCCGATCGGGTGCGCGCGTCCTGCTTTTCCTGGGCCAATACGCAGTGACCTTATGACACTTTGCTAACACAGCGGTGTGAAAGCCTGACGTACAAACCATCAAATAAAGACTGTGTTTTAAAAATATATGTTTTCGGTACTTATGTTAGTTGGGCGCCCACTAAGCTATTTGCTTAGTTTTACGCGTCCGCTCCCGGGGCTCGCTACGCTCACCATGATTCAGGCTCGGTGGCTCGCTGAGCTCACCACACTATATAGAATCGACTCCACGCGGACATGGATAGTGGGGTTATGAGCGTACTAACTATAGTGGGCGCCCAACTAACATATAAGTACCATATTTTCTTCTTTAAATCTTTGGAAAATGTGTCTGTGAAATCTGCGTCCATAATGTAATCTCTGCTAATTTATGGAGTTTAGAAATGAGGACGAGGATGCCTTTTTTTGGTACCGTAAACCAAATTAACTGTGTTCCCCAGGGGCAGAATGGTGTTACACAGTAGCATAGATTTAATGTATTTTATTGTTCTTGTCAGGAAATTCTTCTGAACATGCAGCATTGACCATGCAGAATACTCTGCTCATTAACATTTTTGCTTCTGTGTTCTCTCCCCTTCTCCCCTTGACAGTCGCGTGTTTAAGACGGACATGGAGTTGGAGGTCCTGCGCTACACAAACAGGGTGTCCAGCGACGCGCACAAAGAGGTAAGCCGTCCTCCGCGCCAGGCCCTGTTTGCCAGCTGTACTCTGTCACATCCCAGTAATTGTATATTGATTATCGTGCTCCTTGTCTTCTACGCATAGTAATGGAAATGTCCCAGTATAACTCATTTCTATGATCAGCAACTGTTGGGGAAATGACTTACATTAACTCGTTGGCCGCCATGGTGACAGGGTCTATGCGCTGTCCAATCAGTCTCAGCTTCTTAATAAGCCTGTCTGCGTGCAACCAGCCTAGATTGGGTTACCGCCATCAGATTACTTTATTGGCTTGTAAATGACTTATTCGTAGCTGAGTCATGTCCTCTGTCGGTCTTCATTCGATACTTCTCCGCTATTTCTTTATATCAGTAGGACTTTTTTTTTCTTCCTTGGACAATATGGGCTTGGTTGAAATCTTGGAGAGAGATAAAGTACAAACCAACTCCTGCTATGTTTAGGCTGTGTTTTTAAAAACTGATACTTAGTAAAGCTGATAGGCTGGTACTTTACCTCTCTCCAATCTTTGAATCATCTCCTGGGAGGGTTATTATAGGTCATTGGGTCGACCAATGAAGGTAGACAGAGCTTAGATTGTCAGTGTTGGAAGGTTGACACAAGCATTAGGTCGACAATGGGAAGGTTGACAGTCAAAAGATCGACATGAGTTTTTCACGTTTTTGTCCCGAATGTCGACATGTACTCTGTCAAAGTGTACAGTACAGTAGGCAATTATGAGGGTTCCCACATAGGTGATATCCCCTTTACAGTATATCATCCGGCAGGTCGCACTCTGAGGCTTTTCTTATAGCAAGAGTACATACCCTCCAACATGACCCATTCCATTCGGTACAAAATGCTCTGTTCCAGGACTTCCCTCTTACTCATATGATTGCCATCACCTGTGTTGCCACACCTTTCTTATAAATGAACTACTGTAGTTCAACACAGGTGATGGCAATCATAAATTAAGGGTGAAGTCCAGGAACAGAGCATCTTGCACCTAATGGAGAGGGTCATGTTGGAGGGTATGGGAGTTTCATCCATTAATGTATTTTTATATATATATTGTTTAAATTAATAAGGTGCAAGGTCTATAAATATGTTTGGTAATATTGGTCATTCTCTGTACAATCTTTCATGGAAGGTTCATGATAACTTTCATGCTGTAGATATCTATAGAAGGCAACAAATGGGAAGTGGTCATCTATTAGAATGAACTTAGGTCTACAGTCATTAGGTCGACTGGCAGGAAGGTCGACCTGACTTAAGGTCGACATGTGCCAAGGTCGACATGACTTAAGGTCGAATTTGCATAAATGTTGACATGAGGAAGGTCGACATGGGGTCTTTCACTGTTTTTTGAGCCGACATGTGCCGACAGGCGGTATTTCATGCCCTACCATCCACTAGGGCGTGGAGGAGGTTATTAAAGCTGTGGCGAGCGAAGCGAGCCACCGTGCCCGAAGCATTGCGAGCGTCCGATTCTCATTGCCAACTGTGTCCATGTCGACTGTGTCGACATTCGGATCAAAAAACAGTGAAAAACCCATGTCGACCTTATGACCAGTCGACCTTCATCATGTCGACCTTTATGCAAATTCGACCTTAAGTCATGTCGACCTTGGCCCATGTCGACCTAGTGGGGTCGACCTAATGACTGTAAACCTAAGTTCATTCTGATAGATGTACCGATTCCCATCACTGTCTGACTAGCGACCTCATTGAGTTTTTTTCTCACCATCTGAGACCTTTCATTTACATACTGATTGGGTTCTGTCCGTACTACCAGCAGCATAATTATATCCACACTGTCTAGATAGACATCCTAGGTCTGCAGGTTCAGAAAGTCAACAGGTAAAAGCAGGCTTATGGTCTACATGACAATGTTAAAGCCCCACATATATATATATTTTTTACTTCATTTGCCATCCATGTGGACCACGATTGGGAATAGTAACCTATGCTGAAGGCAGCATGGCACCATGCCTAAAACGTGGTGAGCAGACGCACTACACTAATTGGAATTAGAGGTGATTAAACGCACAAAATATCACACAAAAACTTGTCAACCATTTCTGTGTCGATTTTTGTTTTGAATATCAAACTCTTGTTGACTTTTTCCACTGTGTACTTTTTTCATGTTGACCATATGGGGTTAACAGTCTGTCCGATGTAGACATTCTATGCCACACCCGAGAACTACAGTACCTGGAGAGGGTAATCCCATAATAACAATCGTCCACGCTGGACCTAGGGGAGATGGGTTGACATCGCATTGGTGTAATGGCTTTTCCGTATCAGGTAGCTGAGTTTACAATCACATCTGTATAGCAGAAGTTTCTGCACCAATCAGACATTAGCTATAATCTATTAATCTGCACTACAGAGATGAGTTGAAGAATCTCATTGGCTGCTGTGACCTTCAGCACTGTTTGCGTGCACACTAGATATAGTAAACACTATGCACAATAGTATGCGTATCCAGGGGCGTAACTAGACCTGTCTGGGCCCCATAGTGAAATTTCGAAAGAGGCCCCCCCAGCACTCTGCCAGAAAAGGGAGGGGGACTTGGGGTCAAAATAGTAGGTGAGGAGGGGTGATATAACACAGTAGAAGGCAAGACCAGGCAGGATGGAGACTGGTAAAGCTTACACAGAGGGTTTAGGGTACGTGGGAAGATGGTTAAGGATACGGGGGGGGGGTTAAGTATACCTACTGTTGTGATTCCATCCATTGGGATGCCAGTGTTGGTATTCTGACTACTGGCATCCCCACCGCCGGTCATTTTGCTTCCCTATGTTAAACTATGTGCAGGCAAATTTAGTAAGAGGAGTGTGAGTCACATGGGGGGGGGGGTCTTTGAGCAGGTAGGGTTGCTCTACTGGGAGGGGCAATCGCCAGTCTGGAATAGGGGTGACTCTCTAAGCGGAGGGCAGTTAGCTGATCAAGAAGGAAAAGGGTGGCAAGGTGGCAGATTGAGAGGGACCACCAGGCTGGAAAAGAAGGATGGTTGGTTAGATGGGGCACTGGGATGGGGATGGCTGGCTAGATCGGGGGGGGGGGGGGCAACAACAGCTGGCTAGATGGGGGGACACTGGGCTAGGGTCGGCTGGCTAGATGGGGGTGCACTGGGCTGGGGCCAGCTGGCTAAATGGGGGGACACTGGGCTGGGGACAGCTGGCTAGATGGGGGGACACTGGGCTGGGGACAGCTGGCTAGATGGGGGGCACTGGGCTGGGGACAACTGGCTAAATGGGGGGCACTGGGCTGGGGCAGCTGGCTAGATGGGGGGGCACTGGGCTAGGTATAGGAGGTGGCAGCACTGACCTGTTATTTGCTTGTCAGGGTCACGACTCGTGCACATTGCAGCCCCTCCGATTCGGCTGCTGCTGTTGAAAATTACATCGGCGCTGGGGAGTGGCAGAGAGGGAAGCCGCCAAGTTCTGCCCTTCCCCCTTGCTGGGTCTCATCATGACAGACGCCGGAGGAGAGAGCCACCCTGGTCCCCAGCTGGATCTCATCACAGCTGGGGCGGGACAGGGAGGGGAGAGCCACCAGGTCATGATACCCCACTGTGTGTCATCATGCCAGACATCCCCCCGCTGGTACTTAACACGATCTGTGGGGGTTTGAGTGGGGGCGGAGCCGCCAAACCCCTCCGCTGGGACTCGTCACAACACCATCACCGCTCCAGGTGGATTGGTTATGGTGTAATCTGCGCCAGGGACCGGAGCGGGAGCCTCCCATTCACATGCGCCAGCAGCAGGCGTTCACAGGCGGACACACTTTGACAGAGTGCAGGGGATCATCTGCTGGGCTCTCGGGCCCCCCCAACCTTCGGGCCCCATAGCAGCTGCATCCCCTGCACCCTCTATAGATACGCCACTGTGCGTATCGTCTAGTGTGTACGCACAATATCATTAACGATGCATGATGACGTAGGATATCGATAGCGAGAGCTATGCTGCGGATGATCGGTCAATGTCTGTACTGGAGAATAGGGTATGGATCATTGGATAGACAGCAACTAGGTCGACAAGCATTAGGTCGACACCACTGAAAGGTCATCATGACTGAAGTTTGACATGGGTTAGGTCGACAGGGTCATTAGGTTGACACAAGCATTAGGTCGACTTTTTTTTGTCCCGAACTTCGACAAAGTCGACATGGACACTGAAACGTAGCACCCTGTCCCCTCCCATGGCTCGCTGAGCTTGCCATGCTTTGGGCACGGTGCCTCGCTATGCTCGGCACACTGTTATTCTCCCACCATGACTCAGTGGATGGTAGGGCATGAAATACCGCCTGTCGGCACAAAAAAGGTGAAAAACCCCATTTTGACCTTTTGACTGTCGACCTTGCCCATGTTGACCTAATTCCCATGTCGACCTTCAGTCATGTCGACCTAATGCTTGTAGACCTAGTGACTGTATCCCATAGAATATGCTCTGCACCATCTTCTAGTTTATTCTATTGTTTTGTACATTTTGTCCATAAATGACCATTAATTTGAATCACTCCGGGACCTACCGGCCAATCAGCCGCACCGTCCTCACCGGAATTTGTCCTTTCACTGCAGGTCATGAAGGCTGCAAGAGTCGGGATGAAGGAGTACGAGCTGGAGAGGTAAGTCATTCTCCAGTGGTGTATGGCCGTAACGAGCCCCTTGTTAGCAGCATTCCTAGCGGTGACACAATGAGGTTTTGTCTCCGGCTGAGAGGCGCCCTCACACCCTCCCTGTCATACATTCTCTCTGTGTCTCACACGGTATAATTTATATTTAATGTTCTGTCCTGCTAACCCATAACAAGCAGTCAGACGACGGCTTACATTGTTCTCTTGCAAATGCATATATTGGTCACATTAAGGTGTTTCTGCATGCGCTAAGTTGAAGGCTTTTTTTTTGGATGAACCCTTCATTATGAGAATTGCAATTTGTCTCACCGGGTGCTTACATACAGATTGGATGAATACGTTCTTCCTCCAGTGAGTGTGCATGACTGATTCACGCTAATATTTAACTAATAAAACATTTAGAACGCTACCAGCTCACTCATTAAAGCTTTTCAGTGTCCATCCAATTGATTATTTATACTGTTTGTATATATACCTTTGTGGGTGATCAACACAGAAAACAATTGAATTGCACCCTCCGATCTCCCACCCCTTTAAATGGGAGACCAGACACGTATGGGTGCCGGACAGTTTCCCGACAGTCTGGATCCTGACAGTCAAAACCCTGACACTCGGGGTCCCGACGGCCATCGGCTATTCTCCCTCGTGGGGTCCACGACCCCCATAGAGGGAGAATAGAATAGTGTGGCAAGCCCGCAAGTGGCTTTGTTGCGCTCGCCCCGCTGTCTGAGTCCGGTCAGTCGGGCTAATGACTGTCGGGATCCCAACTGCCGGTGCCATATACCACACCCACACATATACAGATTTCCAATTCCCCTGTATGTTTTCAGGAACAATTGGGAGTACATACAGACTCCACAGAAATAGTGCCACGGTTGGACTTAGACCCACAGCCTCAGCACTGGGAGACAGCAATTCTCACCACTGTGCAATTGTGCTCCATCGTTCCCAGACAGACAACAAATACATTCTATTTGACCAAGATTTTCTTTCTCCTATTTACCTAAATACATTCATTAATCTTGAACAGTTTTTGTCTTGTCTGCTTGATTTATTTTTGCTCGCCGTTCCCAACTTATGGCTGGTTAACCGTGAGGCAAATATCGGAGGCAATTATCTGGAAAAACTCATCTGAAATGTGCTCAATTGGGCATGCAGCCATTGCTGTGCCTCGTGAGTTACAGGCGTTTCTAAGTGATCCTCTAATTAACATGGCTGCTTCTGATGTTACTGAGGGATCGTATCAGGTAGCACATTAGAGGTACGATGGAGATCATAGTCACACACCAGACCGAGTATATGAACATACGGAAGTCGCTGGATTACACCGATGGTATATCCGCTTAGTAGAATACAGTTTGAATCTTTGTATTGGTTCAGAAAGTTTATTTACTCATTTGGTCATAGTATTCCATCTTGTGTAGGACTGAGGTACATAATAGTCCCTAATTGACCGGTGTCACCCTCATAGGTAGCCATTTTGTGTGCCAAACCAGTGATCAAACGGAGGCAAAACATGGCTGCCTCTGTCACTTTGTGTGTGTGTGTGTGTGTGTGTGTGTGTGTGTGTGTGTGTCAGGGGCACATTACCATCTTTAGTTTTAGTTAATGTCTTCCTGATGTCCATATTGAAACTTTAAAAGTTGAAGCTGGTACCCAACATTTTTAAAACTTATTTTAAAATGCTATATAAGTGGCTGCTCTGGCTGGTTGGCTGTGGCAGTTGTCAGCTGCCCTGGAAGGCTGTGGTGGTGGAGTTTGTCAGCCGCCCTGGCTATGGAGGTAATTGGCCACGCTGACTGGCTGGTTGTGGTGGTGGCAGTTGTCAGCTGCCCTGGCTGGCTGTGGCGGTTGTCGGCTGCCCTAGCTGGCTGGCTGTGGCGGATGTTGGCTACCCTGGCTGGTAGTCACGGTTGTTGGCGGTCCTGACTCGTGGTGGCAGTTGTCGGCTGGCTGTGGCGGTTGTCGGCTGCCCTTGCTGGCTGTTGTGGATGTCGGCCGCGCTGGCTGGCTGTGGAGGCTATGTAGGTTGTGGCCGTCCCTGGCTGGTAGTCAAGGTTGTCGGCCATCCTGGCCTCCCAACTGTTTTTTTTTACGGCTTGGTCATTTAGGGTATTTAGTTGTGTCACACACATGCAGGTAGATACACGCAATTTTGCAAATCCAATAAAATGTAATAATCCAGTGCGAAGAGAAGCACAGCAGCGCCAAACTTGGCAAACACTCCGGCCCCTTGCATCTGGACAATCATAATGCTGTTATCCCAGACGCCTGCAGACAGCCAGCCAGAAGATGCTCCTTGCTGGATGTGGCTCCGTATAGCGACGCTAGTCCTTCGCGGGGATTCTCTGTGTTCACCCATCAGTAAGATAAAGGACAAACACTTCTTCCAGGCATATTCTGATTTCCAAATGGCTTCATATATAGGGCAAGAAGCTAAACATATATTCCAGCATTGAAACCTGCGAGAGAGAGAAATATTTACAGATGCCAAAAAAACTTATTTAAACAGTAAGCCGCGCTCCAGGACAAAGCAACATCTGCTGAATGTTTACAGCGTGGAAAGCGATGACCGCATGGATCTTGCAGCCGCGTCATGCAGCCATTCTGTGCCAGGAAACCATGTCCAGGTTTACTAGGAACGCACACAAGTATCTGTGACTTACGTGGGTCCCGGAGGGAGCAATTATTTCAGTCTGCGTGCCCTCCCCTGCATATTACGGAATGTCAAAGACAAGTTTAGCCCCTTTTAGTCTTCAATCACGCTTGCCTGGAATGGCTGGTGTGTGCGGAGTCTTCTGAGACCGTAATAAGGGCGACACAAACTGCTGCAAGACGCCTTCCTTTCGTTCACTGAACAGCAATGGTGAGCGAGGGGCAGTCCTTCCCTAGGCTTCTATGGAACGCTGCAGGACCTATCCCAGTTATCCACAGATGCAGCTTTATGACCATATAATAATTCTCTTCACACTTACTGCATATAATAAAGTTATAAAGAGTCCTTGCTAGGACAGTCCCCATATGCAGAGTTTCACTACACTGCAGACTGTTAATGCAAGCCATCAGATAAGAGCGCTCAGGGAAATAGGTCATTAAATTGCACAGATTAGAGCCGGGCTGGTAAAACGGGATGCAGTCAACATCCCGACGGTCAAAATCCTGACCAGGACAAAATCCCGACATTTAAAATCCCGACAGGGTCAAAATACTGACATATAGAATGTACAGGTGAAACAGTCAACATGACTTTCTGTCGACAGGTCGCAAGGTCGACATGTTTTTTTTCACAGTTTTTTGACCCGACATGTGCCGACAGGCGGTATTTCATGCCACTGGGGCGTGGTGGGAGAATAAAATAGTGTGCCCGAAGCATTGCGAGCGAAGTGAGCTATGCGAGGGGCTGCGGTTCACTTCCAACTGTGTCCATGTCGACATTCGGGTAAAAAAACAGTGAAAAAACCCATGTCGACCTCGCAACCTGTCGACGGAAAGTCATGTTGACTGTTTCACCTGTACATTCTATCTGTCGGGATTTTAAATGTCGGGATTTTAAATGTCGGGATTATGACCCTGTCGGGATTTTAAGATTTTAATCGTCGGGATTTCATACCGAATTCTGTAAAACTGGTCCTCAAGATCTACCAACAGTCCATGTTACCAGACCACCACAGGTTCAGTCATTACTTTAACATTCCCCAGAGCACCCAGCTGGTGCACAGGTGCAGTCATTACTAACTGTCACATTTCCCAGAGCTCCTAGCTGGTGCACAGGTGTAGTCATTATGAACTGTCACAATTTCTAACATGCTGCATTAATTTCCATCCGACACATTCTACAGATCCACAGATGGCCTGGAAAACCTGGACTGTTGGTAGATCTTGAGATGCCAGTTTAGCCACCCCTGGAAGAGAGGGAAAGTGGTCTGCATAGATCTGTTTAAAGCCATCTTAAAACCTAGTGCTAACATTAGACAGTGGAACAAGCCTAACTGGAGCATTATGGGAAACCAATCCCACATTTTAGCAATGTGTACAGAGGATACAACTGAAATTTAAGTGTTTTCTTAGGAACCTGAAACAATTTGCAGCTGGTCAGCTGTAAGGCAGACATAATTCACAGCACTTTAGGATATATCCGTCATTAATGTTCCTTACTATATCCATCATCTAATCCCCTGATAGTCATGGTACCTAGCCCTCCCCCATATAAGCACGATACCATGTAGAACTGGTAGAGTGGTATTGAGTGTTGCTTTCTTTTTGCAGCTGGGTAGCCGGTACCCTCCCATATTGCTGTATTTGGATGTTTTTCAGCAGATTATTCATTATGTAGTAATATTATGTGATTTATAGATCGCCTTCTCCATTAGGACTGAAGGAGATGTATGTAGTATGGACATAATACAGAGCTCTGAAATGTAATTTTTCAAACACTGCCTTTAACCTGGCAGTTAGGAGCTGATTGGCTGCTACTTTCTCGCTTTCCAAGTACATCTCTCCATTATGAGGTAAATAAAAATACTAGGGGATGAGATGTATCAAAGCTTGGAGAGCGAATATATATTGAAAGAGTTTGTCGTGCCTAAGAATCCTGCATACAGTAAGTAGGGAGTGCAGAGATTTGGGAGGGAAGGAGCAGTGAGCGTGCTGGAAGGCACTGCCAGTGGCCGGGGACATCAAACAGCAGCGTAATGGCTTCTCAGTGTGAGGCCCAGACACTGTAACTAGATAGCACCTGGAGACTCCGGATTCAGAGCCAATCTGTCATTCTTTGAAGTCCAATGGTCAGGAATGGAGGTGCGGCGGCCTGTATGCGCGTTATGCTATTCATTTAAACCTTAGGATATTGGTTGACCCCAGAGGTTATAGTATACGTGCTGGAAATGACACTAAGGAACTTGTTGCAGAACCCGATAAGAGAAGCTCTGTCCTTCTGCTTGTGATTCCTAGTAATAATGCGGAAATGCAGGGGTCCGCACTATGTTCAGGTACTACCTCCACCTAATGTATCCCACCGCTGTCCGAAGAGGTTCTGCAGAGGCTACGTGTCTTCCAACAAACATACGGCAGCACAAAAATTATCAATTATTAAATTGATAATATTCCATGCTGGTGTCACTAATCCACTATTTACCACCTCATGGGTGTGGTATAGCTCATAGACAATGTCTAGTCAGACAGTCAATAGGTCAACACAATGACAAAAGTAATGACACAAGTAAAATGTCAACATGACAGGTCAATATGTGTACATGGGCACCATATAAGTGTACACCCTCGCTGCACTTGCCATGCTTCGGGCACGCAGCCTAACTGCACCTGGCACACTATTCTCTTCTCCCTCTATGCCCACTGGGATGGTAAAATATGAACAAGTTGGTTTAAAATAAAGTAGATTGTCGGGATATTGAGTGCATTGGCATGTCTAACTTTTGGTGTTGACCACAACCCGGCCACATCCTACCCTCATCATCCTCCTCCTTCCCTCACACCCTGGCCACAACCTCTCCTCCATCACTCTCCTCCTCCCTTACACCCCAGCCACATCCTCTCCTCCATCACCCTCCTCCTCCCTTACACCCCAGCTTCATCCTCTCCTCCATCATCCTCCTCCTTCCCTCACACCCCAGCCACAACCTCTCCTCCATCACCCTCCTCCTCCCTTACACCCCAGCTACATCCTCTCCTCCATCACCCTCCTCCTTCCCTCACACCCCAGCCACAACCTCTCCTCCATTACCCTCCTCCTCACTTACACCCCAGCTACATCCTCTCCTCATCCACCCTCCTCCTCCCTTACACCCCAGCTTCATCCTCTCCTCCATCACCCTCCTTTTTCCCTCACACCCCGGCCACAACCTCTCCTCCATCACCCTCCTTCTTCCCTCACACCCCGGCCACAACCTCTCCTCCATCACCCTCCTTCGTCCCTCACACCCCAGCCACATCCTCTCCTCCATCACCCTCCTCCTTCCCTTACACCCCAGCTTCATCCTCTCCTCATCCACCCTCCTCCTCCTCCTCCCTTACACCCCAGCTTCATCCTCTCCTCCATCACCCTCCTTCTTCCCTCACACTCTGGCCACAACCTCTCCTCCATCACCCTCCTTCTTCCCTCACACCCCAGCTACATCCTCTCCTCGTCCACCCTCCTCCTCCCTTACACCCCAGCTTCATCCTCTCCTCCATCACCCTCCTTCTTCCCTCACACCCTGGCCACAACCTCTCCTCCATCACTCTCCTCCTCCCTTACACCCCAGCTACATCCTCTCCTCCATCACCCTCCTCCTCCCTTACACCCCAGCTACATCCTCTCCTCCATCACCCTCCTTCTTCCCTCACACCCCAGCTACATCCTCTCCTCCATCACCCTCCTCCTTCCCTTACACCCCAGCTTCATCCTCTCCTCATCCACCCTCCTCCTCCTCCTCCCTTACACCCCAGCTTCATCCTCTCCTCCATCACCCTCCTTCTTCCCTCACACTCTGGCCACAACCTCTCCTTCTTCCCTCACACCCCAGCTACATCCTCTCCTCGTCCACCCTCCTCCTCCCTTACACCCCAGCTTCATCCTCTCCTCCATCACCCTCCTTCTTCCCTCACACCCTGGCCACAACCTCTCCTCCATCACTCTCCTCCTCCCTTACACCCCAGCTACATCCTCTCCTCCATCACCCTCCTCCTCCCTTACACCCCAGCTACATCCTCTCCTCCATCACCCTCCTTCTTCCCTCACACCCCGGCCACATCCTACCCTCATCATCCTCCTTCTTCCTTCACACCCCGGCCACAACCTCTCCTCCATCACCCTCCTTCCCTCACACCCCGGCCACATCCTCTCCTCCATCACCCTCCTTCTTCCCTCACACCCCAGCATAATCCTCTCCTCCATCACCCTCCTTCTTCCCTCACACCCCAGCTTAATCCTCTCCTCCATCACCCTCCTTCTTCCCTCACACCCCGGCCACATCCTCTCCTCCATCACCCTCCTTCTTCCCTCACACCCCAGCTTAATCCTCTCCTCCATCACCCTCCTTCTTCCCTCACACCCCGGCCACAACCTCTCCTCCATCACCCTCCTTCTTCCCTCACACCCCGGCCACAACCTCTCCTCCATCACCCTCCTTCTTCCCTCACACCCCGGCCACAACCTCTCCTCCATCACCCTCCTTCTTCCCTCACACCCCGGCCACAACCTCTCCTCCATCACCCTCCTTCTTCCCTCACACCCCGGCCACAACCTCTCCTCCATCACCCTCCTTCTTCCCTCACACCCCGGCCACATCCTCTCCTCCATCACCCTCCTTCTTCCCTCACACCCCAGCTTAATCCTCTCCTCCATCACCCTCCTTCTTCCCTCACACCCCAGCTTAATCCCACACCCCAGCTTAATCCTCTCCTCCATCACCCTCCTTCTTCCCTCACACCCCGGCCACAACCTCTCCTCCATCACCCTCCTTCTTCCCTCACACCCCAGCCACAACCTCTCCTCCATCACCCTCCTTCTTCCCTCACACCCCAGCCACAACCTCTCCTCCATCACCCTCCTTCTTCCCTCACACCCCAGCCACAACCTCTCCTCCATCACCCTCCTTCCCTCACACCCCGGCCACATCCTCTCCTCCATCACCCTCCTTCTTCCCTCACACCCCAGCATAATCCTCTCCTCCATCACCCTCCTTCTTCCCTCACACCCCAGCTTAATCCTCTCCTCCATCACCCTCCTTCTTCCCTCACACCCCGGCCACATCCTCTCCTCCATCACCCTCCTTCTTCCCTCACACCCCAGCTTAATCCTCTCCTCCATCACCCTCCTTCTTCCCTCACACCCCGGCCACAACCTCTCCTCCATCACCCTCCTTCTTCCCTCACACCCCGGCCACAACCTCTCCTCCATCACCCTCCTTCTTCCCTCACACCCCGGCCACAACCTCTCCTCCATCACCCTCCTTCTTCCCTCACACCCCGGCCACAACCTCTCCTCCATCACCCTCCTTCTTCCCTCACACCCCGGCCACATCCTCTCCTCCATCACCCTCCTTCTTCCCTCACACCCCAGCTTAATCCTCTCCTCCATCACCCTCCTTCTTCCCTCACACCCCAGCTTAATCCCACACCCCAGCTTAATCCTCTCCTCCATCACCCTCCTTCTTCCCTCACACCCCGGCCACAACCTCTCCTCCATCACCCTCCTTCTTCCCTCACACCCCAGCCACAACCTCTCCTCCATCACCCTCCTTCTTCCCTCACACCCCAGCCACAACCTCTCCTCCATCACCCTCCTTCTTCCCTCACACCCCAGCCACAACCTCTCCTCCATCACCCTCCTTCTTCCCTCACACCCCAGCCACAACCTCTCCTCCATCACCCTCCTTCTTCCCTCACACCCCAGCCACAACCTCTCCTCCATCACCCTCCTTCTTCCCTCACACCCCGGCCACATCCTCTCCTCCATCACCCTCCTCCTTCCCTTATGTCCCAGCCACATCCTCTCCCCATTTGTTGGTACTTTATCTCCATGCATTTTTTCTCTTTTCAAGCTGTAGTAAATCTTTACCCAAGTCTTTTACATAATTTACTTTGGGCTGACGTCACCGTAGTGCACTGAGCAGTTGCGATAGCGGTTCATGTGTATGAATTCTCTAGCAACCTTGTCATATGTTGTACTGTAACATTTCCTGCTTGTTGTCTGAGGATCATTTAATAATCACCCCAGGAACTGAATTAGAGACCGTATTTTATCTTTGAACTTTGTAGAATACAAAATGAATATCCAGACTAATGCTTTTCTCTTTAGAAGGCTCTGAACATTTATTAAAATGCCATGTAATTCTGGTGCAACGTTTTCCTTTTAATATAGTAACACCTGCTGTTTGTT
This sequence comes from Crinia signifera, assembly GCF_055691185.1. Classification (NCBI taxonomy): domain Eukaryota; kingdom Metazoa; phylum Chordata; class Amphibia; order Anura; family Myobatrachidae; genus Crinia; species Crinia signifera. The sequence goes on from NC_139227.1 coordinate 47,760,756, forward strand.
CCAGTCTCCTCCACGCGACCGGACGCCGGCCGTCATTTATACAGGAGCTGAGATCTGAAAAACATGTTATGCCTTCATTTTCTCAAAGCTGTGTTATTGCCACAAAGAGGCTGAAAGCTGCAGTTACCTGACCCCTTTCTTCTCGCTGTAACAAGCTGCCCATTAAATTAGATGGCGCAGGAAATTGAGAGGAAAATGTTTTCTTTTACATAATGGCATGTGTAGCAAGTTCTGAAAGAGCATTTCAGGGCAGTCGGAGAAAGCAGCTCTATGCACAGCGATGAAGAAACGGTGCGGTCTGAGAGGGATGACATAGATTTGGTTCTGTAACTTAATGAATGAGCCCCAAATATGTGTGTGTATATACTGTGTAAGTTTGTATGTGTGTGTATATGTGTAGATATATATATATATATATATATATATATATATATATATATTTATTTGTATGGCATTCAGAATACTGACACCAGAAGCCCAAAGGGGGAATCGCGACAGGGGTCAGGCAAATATGCTTACCTGACCCCCTCTCCCCCAATATGGGGTGGTAGGGAGGTGTGCGGGTGTATTAGTGTGGGTAGTACAGGTGTGAGTAGGGGAGGTGTGAGGGTGTATTAGTGTGGGTAGTATAGATGGGAGTAGGGGAGGTGTGTTAGTGTGGGTAGTACAGGTGGGAGTAGGGGAGGTGTGAGGGTGTATTAGTGTGGGTAGTATAGGTGGGAGTAGGGGAGGTGTGAGGGCGTATTAGTGTGGGTAGTACAGGTGTGAGTAGGGGAGGTGTGAGTAGTACAGGTGGGAGTAGGGGAGGTGTGAGGGTGTATTAGTGTGGGTAGTAAAGGTGGGAGTAGGGGAGTTGTGAGGGCGTATTAGTGTGGGTAGTACAGGTGGGAGTAGGGGAGGTGTGAGGGTGTATTAGTATGGGTAGTATAGGTGGAAGTAGGGGAGGTGTGAGGGTGTATTAGTGTGGGTAGTACAGGTGGGATTAGGGGATGTGTGAGGGTGTATTAGTGTGGGTAGTACAGGTGGGAATAGGGTATTAGTGTGGGTAGTACAGGTGGGAGTAGAGGAGGTGTGAGGGTGTATTAGTGTGGGTAGTACAGGTGGGAGTAGGGGAGGTGTGAGGGTGTATTAGTGTGGGTAGTACAGGTGGGAATAGGGTATTAGTGTGGGTAGTACAGGTGGGAGTAGAGGAGGTGTGAGGGTGTATTAGTGTGGGTAGTACAGGTGGGAGTAGGGGAGGTGTGAGGGTGTATTAGTGTGGGTAGTACAGGTGGGAGTAGGGGAGGTGTGAGGGTGTATTAGTGTGGGTAGTACAGGTGGGAGTAGGGGAGGTGTGAGGGCGTATTAGTGTGGGTAGTACAGGTGGGAGTAGGGGAGGTGTGAGGGTGTATTAGTGTGGGTAGTACAGGTGGGAGTAGGGGAGGTGTGAGGGTGTATTAGTGTGGGTAGTACAGGTGGGAGTAGGGGAGGTGTGAGGGTGTATTAGTGTGGGTAGTACAGGTGGGAGTAGGGGAGGTGTGAGGGTGTATTAGTGTGGGTAGTACAGGTGGGAGTAGAGGAGGTGTGAGGGTGTATTAGTGTGGGTAGTACAGGTGGGAGTAGGGGAGGTGTGTTAGTGTGGGTAGTACAGGTGGGAGTAGGGGAGGTGTGAGGGTGTATTAGTGTGGGTAATACAGGTGGGAGTAGAGGAGGTGTGAGGGTGTATTAGTGTGGGTAGTACAGGTGGGAGTAGGGGAGGTGTGAGGGTGTATTAGTGTGGGTAGTACAGGTGGGAGTAGGGAAGGTGTGAGGGTGTATTAGTGTGGGTAGTACAGGTGGGAGTAGGGGAGGTGTGAGGGCGTATTAGTGTGGGTAGTACAGGTGGGAGTAGGGGAGGTGTGAGGGTGTATTAGTGTGGGTAGTACAGGTGGGAGTAGGGGAGGTGTGAGGGTGTATTAGTGTGGGTAGTACAGGTGGGAGTAGGGGAGGTGTGAGGGTGTATTAGTGTGGGTAGTACAGGTGGGAGTAGGGGAGGTGTGAAGGTGTATTAGTGTGGGTAGTACAGGTGGGAGTAGAGGAGGTGTGAGGGTGTATTAGTGTGGGTAGTACAGGTGGGAGTAGGGGAGGTGTGTTAGTGTGGGTAGTACAGGTGGGAGTAGGGGAGGTGTGAGGGTGTATTAGTGTGGGTAGTACAGGTGGAAGTAGGGGAGGTGTGAGGGTGTATTAGTATGGGTAGTACAGGTGGGAGTAGAGGAGGTGTGAGGGTGTATTAGTGTGGGTAGTACAGGTGGGAGTAGAGGAGGTGTGAGGGTGTATTAGTGTGGGTAGTACAGGTGGGAGTAGAGGAGGTGTGAGGGTGTATTAGTGTGGGTAGTACAGGTGGAAGTAGGGGAGGTGTGAGGGTGTATTAGTGTGGGTAGTATAGGTGGGAGTAGGGGAGGTGTGGGGGTATATTAGTGTGGGTAGTACAGATGGGAGTAGGAGAGGTGTGAAGGTGTAGTAGTGTGGGTAGTATAGGTGGGAGAAGGGGAGCTGTGGGGTGTTTTAGTGTGGGTAGTACAGGTGAGGGTGTATTAGTGTTGGTAGTATAGGTGGGAGATGGGGAGGTGTGAGAATGTATTAGTGTGGGTAGGTGGGAGTAGGGGAGGTGTGGGGGTGTATTAGTGTGGGTAGTACAGGTGGAAATAGGGTATTAGTGTGGGAAGTATAGGTGGGAGTAGGGGAGGTGTGAGGGTGTATTAGTGTGGGTAGTATCGGTGGGAGTAGGGGAGGTGTGAGGGTGTATTAGTGTGGGAGTAGGGGAGGTGTGAGGGTGTATTAGTGTGGGTAGTATAGGTGGTGGTAGGGTAGATGTGAGAGTGTATTAGTGTGTGTGTGTAGTATAGATGGGAGTAGGGGAGGTTTGAGTGTGTGTTAGTGTGGGTAGTACAGGTGGGAATAGGGTATTAGTGTGGATAGTACAGGTGGGAGTAGGGGAGGTGTGAGTGTATGTTAGTGTGGGTAGTACAGGTGGGAATAGGGTATTAGTGTGGGTAGTATAGGTGGGAGTAGGGGAGGTGTGAGGGTGTATCAGTGTAGGTAGTATAGGTGGTGGTAGGGTAGATGTGAGGTCTTATTAGTCTAGAATGAATTCTCAGGAGATTCTCTCAAGAAACAGACATTTGTTCAAGGCACTGGGGACTTGTTGGAGTACTTCATATATGCCCACATGTGGTTGGTGTATTGCTTACTGGGCACATGACCGCAGTTGGTTCCAGGATTGGATCTAAAGGATACACTGAAGATTGGTTAGTGGTAGGCAGCTGATGGTCTCCAACATGGAGGTGCCCGGTTTGCAAACAAGAACACAACCAGCAGTAAGTCTGTGATTAGTGCAGCTTTCTGGAGTGCACATCAGCTAGTAATGTGATGCAGCAATAGCATCATGGATACAAACAAGCCTGTGAGACACTTGAAAACTGAGAAAACATACATGAAGTAAGTCCGGTTCGTGCACCTTATAAGAGAGACCCACTTCAATTTATTTTATTCGTTTAGTCAAGTGTCCTTATGAATAAGTTTTACATATATTTAGGAATATTTACAGTTAATTCATCCCTTGAGTGTTGTTAATTATTCCTCTTAATTATCGCAGTGTGTTTTAAATTTTTATTTTCTACTAAGCTGTAATAGAGTTTGATGTTCAGACAAGAGGGGGCGTCCTATAATTGAGAAAACAGGGTTTCTCTTTCAATGGTCCTGGTGACACAGCTCAACACTGGGATGTAGGAGGGTCCGAAGGAGCCAGGCACCTATCCTAAAGTTTTAGAGGGTAGGCTCCTCCCCTACTGCATCCCTGGACTCTTCAGTTCGTGTTAGGTGCCCACTGGAGTGGGTGCTATTCTAAAGGGCTGCAGGAGCAGCCGAAGAATTAGAGTAGTTAGGGGATTTTTATTATTTTATTATTTTATTAACTTTTACCCTAGCTAGGTAGGCACAGTGTGAGGATTCTCATAGTGAATCCTCACACTGCTTGCGCAGCAGGAGCTGACAGAAGCGCGTCCTGTCAGCTCACTGTGCACAGGGGAGACACTGTCTGGTCTCCCTGTGCAGCGCTTATAGCCTTTTCTAAAAGGCTGCCTGGGCTCCGGAGTACCCTGAAACCGGCTCCACGTTTAGGTGGGGATCATGGGGGACAGGCGCTCCGTGATGGCGGCGGCCATTTTATGCGGAGCTTACACGCTGAGCTCCTAGATGAGAGGACAGCAGCGTTGTGACAGGCATGTTCCAAGTGATCCCCATTTGAGGGGGAGACACTGGAACTAGGAAATCCTACCTAAGGAGCGGCTTGCTGGGGGTGGTTGGCGCCAAAAGGTCACGGACCCCGCAGCAGCAGGGACCTGTGGTCTCTTCCTTCACTCTGACTTTGGCGCCTTTCAGAACGCTTGCAGCGGAGCTGAGCTGGCTTACTGATCCTGGCAGAGTGACTTGGATTTCCTGGGCATCGCTTCCCCGCAGTTGAAACCAACAGACAGATAAGTGACTGGGTGCATTGCTCTGTATAAACGCTTGTACATTGTTTGCACTGTGTATACTGATAGATATACATTTATCACTTACATCATGTCTGAGCATCAGGCTGTGGTTTTGGGGGAGGGAGCCCTTAATGCACTGAGCGCGTGCAATGTTTGCACACAAAAGTTTGTCCCTGAGCAGATGGCCAAGGGGGGCTTATGTATTACTTGCGCTGATGTGAGACCCATGGGCAGTGATCCCCATAGGGCAGAGCAGATGGAACCTGCGTGGGCCAGGGCCCTAGGCAGGTCAGTAAACGCTTTGGTGCAGCTTTTGGACAGGCAGAGTGATGGGCTGGTAGAATCACAGAGACCTATGCCATCATCTCAGCAGTCGTCTGGCTCCTTGCCTCTTACCCAGGCAGATCCTGCACTTATCCAGGTGATGCAGGATACTGCAAAAGGGATTAACAGGTTCAGTGAAATGCTGGACAAAATGGATGATGTGGCAGGGACCCCTAGAAGGTCTTATGCTTTAACTACTGTGGTAGATGAAGAGGAAGGAGAGTATACTGACATCCCCTGGGATCAGGGTGATGATTTGGAAGAGAACTCTGCTGCTGGTATAGAGGATCTCATTGTAGCTGTGAAGCAGGCTTTAAAGCTGACTGTGGAGGATAAGACTCCTGTTAAAGGTGTTTTTAAGCGACAGCGGAAGGAGGCTGTTACTTTTCCTTCAGATGAGGGGTTACAGGAATTGTTAGAAGGGGCTTGGAAAACTCCTGATAAGAGGCTTCAGATGCCAAAACGATTCCTTAATCTGTACCCCATGCCAGAGTCTCATGCAGAGCTCTGGGAAAGGGTCCCAGTTGTGGACGCTTCAGTGGCACGTTTGTCCAAGGCTACTGTATTACCAGTACAAGGCGGTGCAGCTTTTAAAGATTCTGTGGATAAAAAGCTGGAGGGAAACCTCAAGGCTATCTTTGAAGGGGTGGGGTTTACCTTACGACCCCTTATTGCTTCAGCCTGGGTTTCTAAGGCCATGATAGAGTGGGCTGGTGAATTATGCACCATGCTGCAGGCTGACCCGGGTGCATTACTGCTTGCAGAAAAGATTAAGGCAGCAGCAGAATATGCAGTTGAAGCAGAGGAGGAAGCTATTAAAATGGCAACCAGAGTGTCCACAGTCTCCATTAATGCCAGGAGAGTGCTTTGGCTTAAAGCCTGGGAAGCAGACAATGAGTCCAAGAAGGCTCTGGAAACATTAGCCTTCAAAGGAAAGGTACTCTTTGGTACCGAATTAGAGGAGATTATAAAACAGGCCACAGGCGGCAAAAGTACATTCCTGCCGGCCTCCTCAGCAAAGCAGACATCCAGATTTTCTGCTTTTAAGCCGTCCTTTCGGCCCTCCCCTAGAGGTGGTGCGTCCTTTCGAGGACAGTCTTTCAGGGGAAGGTTTCAGCCCTCTAGAGGCAAGACACAAAAGTCAAAATTTGGCTCCTTTCACAAGAAGCCTGCCAATAAAGGAGAGGATAAACCCTCTGCATGACTGTCAGGGGCTTTGCCCGACAGTGACTGCCCGACAGTGACAAAAGTGGGCGGGCGTCTCACACACTTCAGGGACGCTTGGGCTTCTCTAGGCCAGGATGCCTGGGTGCTAGACATCATAACACAGGGTTACAAGATCCCTTTCAGAGGGCCACCTCCGAAGAGGTTCATTCCCACATCCTTACCAAAGGAGGCACGGCTGCGTACAGCTCTTGTGAGAGCAGCGCACTCCCTTTTGAAAAAAGGGGTGGTTACACTAGTCCCCAAGACAGAGTGGAAGAAAGGCTTTTACTCCACGCTGTTCCTGGTGCCCAAACCAGACGGGTCTTTCAGACCAATACTAAATTTGAAGTCTCTAAATGTTCATTTATGGGTAGACCATTTCAAAATGGAGTCTCTACGGTCAGTACTCTTGAGTCTGGACCAGGGAGAATTTTTGGCGTCCATGGATGTCCAGGACGCATATTTGCACGTTCCTATACACCCGGAGCATCAGACCTTGTTGAGGTTTGCTATAGGAGACCTGCATTTACAATTCCGGGCGTTACCCTTTGGGCTAGCAACCGCACCAAGGGTATTCACAAAGATAATGTCAGTAATGGCGGCGGTGCTGAGGCTCAGGGGAATCACAGTAATACCCTATTTGGACGATCTCCTGTTCAAAGCAGAGTCAGCAGCCATGCTGCAGAGTCACTTGGCAGAGGCCATCAGTTTTTTGCAGGCTCACGGCTGGATTTTAAATTTGCAAAAATCTCAGTTGGTACCGTCACAAAGGCTCCAATTCTTGGGAGTCATACTGGACACCCATCTTCATCGGGTATTCCTCCCGGAGGTAAAGGCCAGGGATCTGGTCACCCTAGTCCAGGAGATTCTCAGGGCTCAGAGCATTTCAGTATGGAGGTGCCTCAAGCTCCTGGGGAAGATGGTGGCGTCATTCGAGACGCTTCAATTTGCCAGGTTCCACTCTCGGGGGTTCCAATGGAACATTTTGTCAGCCTGGTCAGGAAACACTTTGACCATGAAATCCGAGATGATAGTGCTGTCTTCGGACACCCGAGAATCCTTGAAATGGTGGACAGAAGTAGATTCCCTTCAGTGGGGTCGGTCATTACAGACCTGGGACTGGTTGATAGTAACTACCGGCGCCAGTCTCAGGGGCTGGGGGGCAATAGTCCTGGATCTCAGGCTTCAGGGCCTGTGGACGGCAGAGGAATCAGCGTTACCAATCAACATCTTGGAGCTGAGAGCTGTCTGGAAAGTGATTTCCTTGGCGGGAGACAGGTTACAGAACCTCCCTTTGAGGATTCAGACCGACAATGCCACAGCTGTGGCGTATCTGAATCACCAGGGAGGTACACGCAGCAGATTGGCCATGTGGGAGGTATCCAGAATCTTCCTATGGGCGGAACAGAATGTTCCAGCTGTATCGGCTATATTCATCCCAGGAATAGAGAATATAGAAGCCGACTTCCTGAGCAGGGAGGAGCTCAAGGAAGGGGAATGGAGCTTACACCCTCAGGTGTTTCAACAAATCACTTCGATGTGGGGAACTCCGGATGTGGACCTGATGGCATCCAGGATCAACCGTCAAGTGCCCAGGTTCTATGCCAGAACAAGGGATCCACTAGCGGAGGCAGTGGATGCCATGACTATTCACTGGCAGGGAGATCTCCTTTATGCATTCCCACCAGTACCAATGTTACCGAGACTTCTGAAGAAAATACAGGGGCAGAAGGTTCCAGTGATCTTAGTGGCCCCAGATTGGCCAAGGAGATCCTGGTACTCGAGGCTTCAGAGGTTGTCTGTGGACTCATGGCGTCTACCTCTGAGACCAGACCTTCTAAGACAAGGCCCATTCAATCACCTGGATTCAGATCGATTGATTTTGACGGCCTGGCTATTGAAACCACCATTTTGAAAAGAAAAGGGTTTTCTGAGGCAGTAGTACAGACGATGATAAAAGCCAGGAAAGCTGTATCTTCGGCAAATTATTATAGAGTCTGGAAGACTTACATTCGATGGTGTGAGAGAAGAAAGGCTCATACATCTCATTTTAAGCTATCAAGAATGATGGAATTTTTACAAGATGGTTTTTCATCGGGCCTAAGCCTTCAGTCACTGAAGGTGCAGATTTCGGCCTTGTCCATCTATTTCCAGAAAAAGATAGCCATTTTGCCGGAAATTCAAACCTTTTTACAAGGAGTATCCAGGTTGAAACCTCCATACAAGCAACCAGTAGCACCTTGGGATCTATCACTGGTTTTGGAATGCCTTCAGAAGGCACCATTTGAACCTTTAAGGTCGGCTGACTTTAAGTTTCTCACGTGGAAGCTAGTGTTTTTGTTAGCAGTAGCATCTGCTAAAAGAGTTTCAGAGTTGGGAGCCTTGTCATGTAAATCTCCCTTCTTAATTTTTCATGATGACAGGGCTGTTTTGAGAACAGTGCCTCAGTTTTTACCGAAGGTGGTATCTACCTTCCATTTAAATCAGGAGATAGTTCTACCTGTGTTTCAACCCCCAGAGGGTTCTAAGAAAAGGGACAAGTTGAGAACTTTGGATGTTGTGCGTGCCTTACGCATATATGTGGACAGAGTGAAGAGTGTCAGGAAGACTGACACATTGTTGGTATTGTATGACGTACACAAAATTGGTTGGCCTGCATCTAAGCAGACTATTGCTAGGTGGTTGCGGTCTGTGATAGCCTTTGCATACACCAAAGTGGGTAGACCAGTACCGGCCAAAATAAATGCGCATACCACCAGGTCAGTTGCCACCTCTTGGGCGGTTCGACATGGGGCCACAGCTGAGCAGGTTTGCAGAGCTGCCACTTGGTCATCTGTTCACACATTTGCCAAATTCTATAGATTCCATGAGTTCGCGTCGGAGGACGCATCATTCGGGCGAGCAGTACTGAGAGCTGCAGACCTGAGCGTACCCTCCCAAAGGACCGGCTCTGGAACGTCCCAGTGTTGAGCTGTGTCACCAGGACCATTGAAAGAGAAAAAGGGATTTTTGTAAGAACTTACCGTTCGAATCCCTTTCTCTGATATGGTCCTGGTGACACAGCGATCCCTCCCTTACGCTCAGTAAGTATGCCAGAAGTTTCATGATGTTCATGTTAAAATGGTTAAAAGTTAACAGTTTTCTGTTATAAAATGTGCATATAATATGTGCAGGCGTTTGTACTGAGTTAATGTATTCCAGTGGCTTTGAAAGATTGAACTGAAGAGTCCAGGGATGCAGTAGGGGAGGAGCCTACCCTCTAAAACTTTAGGATAGGTGCCTGGCTCCTTCGGACCCTCCTACATCCCAGTGTTGAGCTGTGTCACCAGGACCATATCAGAGAAAGGGATTCGAACGGTAAGTTCTTACAAAAATCCCTTTTTTACCATGATTTTTGCCTAATGGTCAGATGTAGCTAGACACCTCTGTTTATGTTTCCATATTGGTGAATGCAAAATAATCAGTTACTTATAGTCAGAACTAGGTGATTCATCGCGCCCTTCAGGCGTCATAAGGGGCTGCTCCCCCTTAATTTGTGAACATTTGTATTGTGAGAAATATGGTTAGAATTGTATGAAAGATGCCCTGTATTGCAACTTGAGTTATAGGTGAAATGTGTTAAATAGAGAGCATATGATGTGGAAGGGAGTGTGAATTGTTTTGTTTAATTAAAAAGCGGTTACAGAGTAAGATGTACATTGATAGTGTGGAGGGTACAGTGACATTTGTCGGTGTGGGGGGGGTGTGATGTTTAGGTGTGTGTGTGTGCAATAGTATAGTAGGGTGTTTTTGAGCCAGCGGCTCCCTACTGACGGAGGTCACGACACAGGAAAACAGCAGGCTGGGTAGTGATAGGGGTGTGTGGGCATAAGGGGGACTAAAGAGCATGAGCATGGCAACTACAGTTTAATGCCAAAAAATGCAAAATCATGCACTTGGGTCTCAGAAATCCAAAGACTAAATATAGTATAAATGGCACTATAATGGAAACTACTGAGGAAGAGAGGGATCTAGGTGTCACTTTTTCAGGGGACTTAAAAGCAGGTAGGCAATGAAGAAGGCAAGTCAGATGCTTGGTTGCATAGGGAGAGGTACAGTATCAGCAGTAGAAAGAAAGAAGTAATAATGCCACTGTATAGGTCATTGGTACGACCTCACCTAGAGTATTGTGTTCATATCTCCAGAAGGATATAAATACATTAGAGACTGTACAAAGAAGGGCAACTAAAATGGTGCATGGCCTACATCACAAAACGTACCAGGAAAGACTAAAAGATCTTATTATGTATACTTTGGAGCAGAGAAGGGAAAGGGGGGACATGATAGAAACTTTCAAATATATCAAGGGCTTTAACAAGGTGCAGGTGGGAGACATTCTTCACAGGGAGAGGAGCAACAGAACACGAGGACATGCACTGAAACTAGAGGGAGGAAGATTCAGGGGAAATGTGAGGAAGAATTACTTCACAGAAAGAGTAGTAGATAAGTGGAATAGCCTACCATCAGAGGTGGTAGACGCAAATACAGTAGGATAATTTAAACATGCTTGGGATAAGCATATTGATATCCTTACAAAAAAATAAGGATCAAATATGGTTTGAGGTAACATGTTTAAAAAAAGGGCAGACTAGATGGGCCAAGTGGTTCTTATCTGCCGTCAAATTCTATGTTTCTATATAAGAGGAGGGTGGGGGACACTGCAGCTTCTGCCAGTGGGTGAGGGTCCAGCGTGGCAGCACAGGAGTACAGGATGGTGGCCCTGAGTCAGTGTCTCCTCCTACTGGGTGGGAGTTAGGGTGCATAAGAGCAGGAGGCTGGGTGGTAAAGCATGATAGGGGAATGTGGGCAACACAGGGTGAGCGGCTTCCCACTGGCGGAAGTTACGGGGCAGGAGAACAGGAGGCAGGGCAGTGATAGAGGTGTGTGGGCATGAGGGGTAGTAAAGGTTTTTGGCTGTTGCAGAGTAGGGATGGGCATTGGTGCAGACTCCATCGATGGTTGGCTTTGATGGTGATTTTGCACCATGCCATCGATAGTAGTAACATATTATTTGGATAACCATCGATTGTTGTAGCTATCGATGGTCATCCAATATATCTGACTGAATAGGCCGTGGGTCAATCAGAACTCGGTGGCGGGACTTGTGGGTGTGGGGGGGGGGGGGGGGGGAGAGCTATGCTCCGTGTCCCGGCACCTTAAAAAATTTTTAAACTTGATTGCTTCTCATTTGCCATTGATGTAGGGAAACCATCGCAAATCGCAGGAGGGGGAGGCGAATAGTGGGAGGGGGCGCGGCGGTACCATGAATCGCGTGGGGTCGCAAATCGCGGGAGGGGGTCCGTGGGGGGGTCCACGAATCGCGGGAGGGGGCTTGGGTCCGCAAATCACGGGAGGGGGGGCACCGTGAATCGCTGGAGGGGGGGTCGTGGGGGTCCCGCTAATCGCGGGAGGGAGGGTCGTGGGGGTCCCGCTAATTGTGGAAGGGGTGTGCGAATCGTGGGGGTGTGTCACGGGGGGGCCCGAATCGCGGGAGGGGGCGCCGGAGGTGCTGTGGGGTTCCGTGAATCGCAGGAGGGGGTGCGGGGGGTCCGCGAATCGTGGGAGGGGGGGCTAGAATCGTGGGGGGGCTAGAATCGCAGGAGGGGTGATGCCGTGAATCGCGGGAGGGGGTCCGCGGGGGGTGCCATGAATAGCGGGAGGGGGGTTTCGTGAATCGTGGGAGGGGGCTTGGGTCCGCGAATCGCGGGAGGGGGGGGGTCGTGAGGGTCCCGCGAATCGCTGGACGGGGGGTCGCGGTGGTCCCACGAATGGGGGGAGGGGGTGCCGCGGATCACGGGAGGGGGGTCGTGGGTGTCCGGGGGGGGTTGCTGGCAGAGGGGAGGGGGGTGCGGGAGTAATGGTTGATGGTGGCTGTGGAGTGATGGTGGGTGTGTACTGTAGCCCTGGCTGGGCGGAGGGAGGTGATGTCAAGGGGGTAGGATGTGTAGAACGTTATACACATAGAACACTTTTCCCTAGGAGTTGCGGGTTTGTGTATCCTGCTGGGCAGGAACGTTAGCTACACAGGGGATGAGTGACAGATCTGGCTAAATATATAATATATAGACAGAATGGCAGAAATATATTTCCCCCAAAAGCTCCAGCATTGGGGCTAATAGGATTGCAACGAATAATACCACAACTAATTGGATACGTCCCCAGGCTACTTGTCAGGCACTTGCCTCTATAATCCGTGCTGTGTTCTTCCTATTACAGTCTGACCACAGAGAATGGCAGATAAAATATGGATTCAGACCGACTACTGCTAGGTTAGTACATCTGCATTATTTGCCTACAATAATTAATTACTCTATTCAAAACTGTATGGCATATCAGTAACCATACTTATTACAAATCCCGATGAACAATTCTAAAAATCCACGTTCTGTACATACTTTACAATTATTCCTAAATATATTTATTTGATCCCATTTTAAACTCCTCCACGTTTCCTTCTATCCGGGGAAACCATGTTGAAGGATACAGGACTTTTTCATTTGCTTTGTATGTAACATTTCTACGTAATCAGCGCTTCTAATTTGTGTCCAATTTTCTTTGGAGGTTCATCCATCACCTGGACTTAAATAAATTTACTCAGCAGCCGCTAATGGCTCTTACATATACTGCACACATCTCCACGTGTGATCCAATTGTTTATCTCTTACCATTAGAGTCCCAATCGGGCCTTAATCTCTTTTGGGACCCCTCATCTACGAGATCGTGTTGCTTTGGCCGCTGCACTGTTTTTGACCTTGAGAGACGCATTAGCATTGCCAGTTGTGAGATATTAAAGCACAACTTGAAATAATGGTAACTGAATGATGTGGACAGCAGACAGCTCAACTTATATCTTAGAAATTAAGTTATTTATGACCTTTTGAGACCGCCCCCCTTCCCTTTTCTAGATCTACTTAATCCAGTCGGAACATAGCCAGCTGCCTGGAAGTCTCTAATGACCATTAATAACATCTGTTCCCGTCACCTTGTCTGCTGAGTAAAAATCCATCACAGGCCTTTGCATCTCGCGAGGAAGATCAGAATTGGCATGTGTTATTGATGTAACTGGTACCTGTCAGTTGCTTAGGGACAAATACAAGCAGGAGAACTTGGAGATGAAACGGGCAGTCATTTGTATTGCAGGATTACTCCTCGCCATGTGTGTTTGCAGCAAATCGACAACCGCTTCGTCTCACCGCTTATACCATGCTGGGTGCGAGTTACAAATAGAATTTGCACCCAAAGATCTACACCCCGGCTAGGCCATCTATTTCATGAATGCGGCCTTAACCTTTTTCAAGACTAGTGCACGGCTGAAATGAAATTGTCTCGATGTATCGCATGGGCACCTTTTTTTATTCAGAGACACGAAGATCTAAAATCTAATTGAAATGTTTTTGCGATGTTTACTGGCCAAAAAATTTGGGGGAATAAAATGAAAAAAAAAATTATTTGCAAAAACTCGGGCTAAGTTCTTGGTCCTGTTTTTTTATCATGGCTCTGAAGTCCTGCTAAATGTGATGAGGTTTACAAAGTATAATCCCCAGAAAGTGCCACCATCTGGGATCAGCACACTGGCATTGGGGGTAATTGGATGGCCTCTGACGTAGCAGCGTTAATTATCATTGCTAATTGGCTATCCCCTTTGTCTCCTGATATACCGTAACTGCATCTCTGATAACCCAGTCTGCCGACGTAACGTGTCAATTGTGCAGACGTTTTTCTGGTTCTGGTTGCAGACTCCAGTGGTTCGACTGCTCAACGGTGAAGAAGGCAAAGTGCTCCGTCACAGCATTTTATATAGAACGGGTCATCCATTGTTGAGGACAGGTTACAATGGGGCTATAGTATACAGTATACAGAAGGTGCACTCCATTATAGTTATGGAGAGACTTGCTATTCAGGAAGACTAAGGCAGTGTCTTTATGAAAGCAATTTGTCCTTCTCCAGATTTAATAATGCAAGGAGACTATATAAATCAGGCTGAATTGTAATAAAGTAGGCTTTTATTGTTAGCTTGGGGTTTGAGCCAAAGCGGCTGCCTATGTGCTTTTGGGGTCTGCTCCTGTCCCCAATATGACAGACTTGTCTCAGCCCTATACAGTCATCAGCTTACACTTACATCCGACATATACAAGTATAGTATAGAAATACCGGGTTGCAAAAGGCACCAGGAGAGTCTGCAAAAGGCACAGGAGAGTCAAAGAAGCTCAGATTTGCACCAATTTCTCCCCAAAATGAGTGTTTTCTCGGAGGCTCTGTCTTTTTGGGGATGCAAACTACAGACTTTGGATAACAGGGCGTGGTCAAATTGTAGGAGGTGTGGCTATGCCCCTTCTAAAAAAAAAAAAAGGAAAAAGGCTATTCCTTCGTGTAGCTTTCCAGGCCCCTGAGACAACGCTGGGAAAAAGTAATAAGTACTGGATCTCAGGCATCACCTACAATGAATGTCCCTCTAATTGCCTGGTCCGGCAATGTTATCATGAAGAGATGCTGATGCTGATAGGCGTCTGATGTTCTGCAAGTTGGTTAAAGCAGATCTCTCTGTGACATCAGTTAACGAATCATATGTAATTAAAACTGCATCATCTTTTTATTCAATTCAACATAAAACACAGTATTGTTTCATGCAGGTTTTTCCAGAAATACATTTGTTTCCCGATATACTGTACGTGCGCATCGTCCTTGTTATAGAATGTTCCCCTTAAATAGAATGTGCGGAAACATACAGGAATATGAGGCCTCCTATAGTTACGTTATTAGCGGAGGACCCCAGAACCTACTAAGGGTATAATACACCAACAACCAGATTAGAATGCAGCTGTATAATAATTACTGAGATAATTATACATGCTGAATGTTTCTTGTAATTAGGCTATTGTATGTGCCGCTTACTGAAAGGGAACAGTAAACAAATGATTAAAATCCACTAAAGTAGCACAAAATATGTAATTTAACATGTAATTTATAGGTCTGTGCATGACCTGCCTAGATCCACCGTCTCCGCACAGGTGGTTCCCGGTAGTAACTATGTTTGCATACACTGGGGGCGACAGTATTACTACAGAGGGGTTGGAATTCCTCCGATATTAATGTGACTTTTAATATAATAAGAATTATTATTATCATCATTATTACGTTTCTTATATACGCACAATTCTGATAAAACAAACTGGGTAGTTACAGAAAGTCACAGAGGAGGGAGGGCCCTGCTTGTAGGCTTATACAGAGGTGGGAGGGCCCTGCTTGTAGGCTTATACAGAGGTGGGAGGGCCCTGCTTGTAGGCTTACACAGAGGTGGGAGGGCCCTGCTTGTAGGCTTACACAGAGGTGGGAGGGCCCTGCTTGTAGGCTTACACAGAGGTGGGAGGGCCCTGCTTGTAGGCTTACACAGAGGTGGGAGGGCCCTGCTTGTAGGCTTACACAGAGGTGGGAGGGCCCTGCTTGTAGGCTTACACAGAGGTGGGAGGGCCCTGCTTGTAGGCTTACACAGAGGTGGGAGGGCCCTGCTTGTAGGCTTACACAGAGGTGGGAGGGCCCTGCTTGTAGGCTTACACAGAGGTGGGAGGGTCCTGCTTGTAGGCTTACACAGAGGTGGGAGGGCCCTGCTTGTAGGCTTACACTCTATATGGAAATAGGCAATGTCACATATTGATAGGGGTTATCTATTTCATAATGGTCACCAGATTGCAGAGGTTCTTGATGGGCTGTATCAACGAACACTTGTAGGTTTGGAGACTGGAGGAGTGTCTTATTGTGCGTGGGAGAGCATTCCAGAGTGGGTGCAGCCTTAGGAAAGTTCTGTAATCTTGAGTAGGAGCAAGTAATGCATGTGAGGGAGAGACATAGATCTTGTGAGGAGCGTAGAGGTTGGTTTGGTAGATATTTTGGGATAAGAGAAGAGATGTACAGTATGTTGGTGTAGTTTGGTTTATGGCTTTGTGTGTGAGTAAAAATATTTTATATTAAATATGGTAGAATACAGGTAACCAATGGAGTGACTGACAGAGCGGCTTTACAGACAATGAATGTCTGGCTAGGAAGATTAGCCGTAGCTGCATTCATGGTGGACTGTAGTGGTGAGAGTTTTTATTGGGGGAAAAACAGTATTGAGTCTATTGCAATAACCAATGTGAGATATAATAAGAGCATTGATTAGAGTGTGAGCAGTGTCTTGTGTAAGATAGGGTCATATTTTGGATATGTTTCTTAGAGGCATGTTACATTAATTCTAGACAGATTGAATGTGGGGAACAGAGGGAAAGTCAGAGATGACCCCCAGGGCAGCAAGCTTGTGGGGTTGATTGTCGAGATACTAGGTTATTGCCTACATTGTATATTACCTGGAGGCGCAGTCAGATACTCCAGCTGCAGAATATGGTGGTCTCTCTCGCTAAGCTATTCGGTAGATGGTAGAAGTGTTGTGAACTAAAAATTTTAAATTGTAACAATTCCTAACCATACCGTCACATTTATGCATTGTGTGATATCCTAGGGTTTTGTTGCTTTACTGTATGTCATTTGGAGCACCGTGCACAATGTGTAACAAATGACAGTGATAAATTGCCCAGCCCCTCCCCCCTCACACACACACACATAGTGCCCCTTGCACATTAGACTCCTTAGCAGTGCTCTTCACAGTGACTGTAGGAGAATATGCTTGGCATGTATGAAATTCTCACCAAACAGCAGCATTTCCTTCCGATGTAGCGTATACACACTGACCGATACCTGTCAATGCGGGGACCCTGTCCCCAAGATATTGTTAGATTGAGCTGCATGTACAGACTACAGGGATTGTCATTAAAGATTTTGACCTCACACACTGAATGATATGCATGCTATATCGTTAATAATATTTATATATTGTTAGCGATATGTACCCAGCTTAACATGTACACTGAAACAAACGAATATACAAGATACAAAATCTATACAGAAAGGGGTTCTAAGGGCAGTGGACAAATTAATAGTCTAGAGAAGAATGCAATTTCCTGGCTGTGAGCTAAAATTAGAGACTATGCAATTAAAACATAATTGAAATCTGAGGTTATCCTATTTTATTTGCATTATTTAATTAATATATAATTAGTGGCGATCTATAGCTGTTCATTTTTTTTTTCCCCCCCCTGAGTTCTACAGAAGAAAAAAAAAAACGCTTTATCTTGGGGCTATTTCATTAAAGATGGATTAGCTAATAAGGCGTCGGACCAATCAATCTGTCACGGGATGGTAGTGATCTCATTAATAACAGTTAATGAAAATGCGTCTGCTGTAGCTTTATAAATGAGCTACATACGGTACCAGCGCTGACTGGCACCTGGAATGTCGCTTTGTGTTTGTTCATTCATTTCCTTACTCCGTCAGGTAAAAGGTGTTGTATCTGGTGCAGTGTACAAGATGATATGATTTCTAAATCTGTATGGGGTTCATATAATAGATGCACAGTTCAACATGGAATGCCCCCAATAGAACCGTGACCAAATCATTGCTATAAGTAAGAGCATATTGGACTTCCTATAGTAGAACATGTAAGAAAATGGTATGGGGTTCTCTTCCAGTGGCAAATGCAGGATTCCTAAAGGGGGGGGGGGGATAGAAGTAATGACCCTGGATATTAATGTAGACATTAGTATTTGTAAACGCTGGACGCTGTATGGAATACAGCATTAATATCTAACACTATAGATCAGTGGTTCCCAACCCTGGTCCTCAAGTAGCCCCAACAGTGCACGTTTTCCAAGTCTCCACACAGAATCACAAGTGATATAATTAGCTCCACCTGTGGATCTTTTAAAATGTGCCTGAATAATCTGTGCACCTGCCGGGTGACCTGGAAAACATGCACTGTTGGGGGTACTTGAGGACCAGGGTTGGGAACCACTGCTATAGATTGTCTAAAGTATAGGCTGAATCAAACATTTACAGAATATAAATAAGTGATCAGGAAAAGGACAAACCTCCCATAATAAAGACACAAACACAATAGAACCAGTACTGCACTTTCTAATCTTTTTCTCCCACCCCATGGTAAGGCTCCTGTCTCCTCTTCCTGTCCGCTGCTCTCCGTGTGACACATTTCCTGTAGCTGGTCTTGGGGACTGATGTGACCCTGTTGTGATACTGGTCAAAGCTACTAGGTGTCTTGTGTGTCCCAGTAGTAAGTATTCTGTACAGAGGCGCAGTGCTGATATAGATCCAGCATTCTGGCTGGGAATGTATATGTAAAGTTAAGTTTTTGTATCAAACAATTCCATTTCATTTTCCTATGTCGGTTTTATATTTTTATTAAGGTGGAAGAAAAATCCATATTTTGTTGCGCCCGGATGCTGTCTTAGAGGAAAATTATTGTTGGTATAAATAAAATATTTCCGTGGGCTGCATTTTTTTTTCTGCCACTAGAGTTTAATAAATATTGTATTACAGAATCTATGCAAAGCTGGGATGATATATTTGCACAGTTTCCAGCAAGCGGCTGCATTAAAGTGTTTTTCTCCCACTTTTTATATGCCATTATTACAGAGAAAATAGATTGATCACGAAGTACCCAGCACAGTCGCCCTTGCTGTGATTGTGTTGGCGAGGTCGGGCACTGTGTTTGCTGGTCAGCTGATATCGGGGACCTGGTGCAAGCACAGACAATGAGGCACTAAGTGCCTAATGCGGCACTGATGAAACTACCTCCTGTTCATAAGGAAAGAGCAAAGAATGTTTTTGTACTCTGTCCCCCAGCCCCTTGTTCTGTGGGCCTTGGTATTGAGTTGGCATTTAAGCATAGACCAAGGCAACCTGTGGCTCTCCAGCAGTTTTAAAACTCCCTAATAGCAAAACTGTGGCAAGTTATGCTGGGACTTGTAGTTTCACAACAGCTGGAGAGCCACGGGTTACCTAAGCCTGGACTAAGGTGTAGATCAGTGGTGTCCAGCATACCCTGCCGCAGCTTTAGCAATCCATTATATAAATCTATGGCAGGGCATGCTGGGACGTGTAGTTCCACAACATCTGGACGGCCACGAGTTTGACACCACTGGTGTAGATGTACTAAGCCTTGGAGAGTAATAAAGTACCAGCCAATCAGTTCCTGTTATTTTTTTGAAACTTAGCAGTCTATTTACTAAACCTTGGATGGAGATAAAGTACCAGTCAATCAGCTCCTAACTGTCATTTGTAAACAGTCTGTAACTTGACAGGCGCTCTGTACTTTGGGGGTTATTCTGGTTGATTCGCAGCTTTGCAAATCCACCAAACCTCACCCCTCGCAGCGCGGTTTGCCCGCACAGGCAGCGAATGGATGTTTAGCATAAACATCCATTGTAATGCTGCGGGTAACCTCCCACGTCTTTCGATGGTCGCCGACCATCTAAAGATATGTAAGGTACAAGCATAAACGTGACTTTCAAGTCACTTCCATATGCGTGCACGCTGGGACCGATATGGGCGGGCAGCTGACATCCGGTGATGTCAGCTGCCAGCCCCCCACACCCGCTCCACCGCCTCATTACCATGAGAATGCCCAGTGTTCTCATGGAAACGCTCGTGTAACGCTGGGCGTTCCCATATGGTGGTGGAGCAGCCTGGCACTCCCGTCCTTCTCCACCCCCCGCACGCCGTGTATGGGTGCGTAAATGAGAATAACCCCCTTTATCTCCGACCACTTTATCTCTCTCCAAAGCTTAGCAAATAGACCGTCTGTAGCATGGCAGTTAGGAGCCATTTGACTGGTAAACCTTTTCTTTTATGAAGAAGTTTGCATGTTTTAGAATAGAGACCATGGAAGAGGGGGGCATACAGCGGGGAACAGGCCATTAACTAGGTTGACACTAAACGTATATATCTTTAAACCATCCTATGTGCGAGTTCTCTCCTCCCCCTGCTCTGAGCGGAACTTACAGCCTGACGTTTCTTTTTATAAATGTTAATTTAAACTAGTTTTTCACCCTTCCCAAGCAAATGCGTTCACGGTGTATTTTTAGACAAAACAAATAATGTTACCGAAAGCGCTCGTAATAAAATGTCACCCGGAGTGAGAAAAATATCATATGCTGCCGCACTAATAGCGCTATGAATCTCCGCTTGTCTCGCATCATTTTTTTTTAAATAAATAAATTATGGAGGGTAAAAAAACAGATCAGACAGCGGCATTATCCGTGCTGCATTTAATCTGTGACTTGTGCAGCCTGTCATTGATACATTCCCTGTGTTTCTCAGGTTACTACCGTGCAGTGGAAAAAGCATTTAAGTATCCCTAGTTACCCAAGACCCCCATAGTAACTGTACCTCCCATCCCTGAGTCTCCCCCAGCGCTAATACATCCACAGTTGTACTACCCACAACCCCCTTAGTGGAAGTAGATCTCTGGGTTCAGAGTCCCGTCCCATCTCCACCGTCCCGCTCCCCCCCCCCCCCCACACACACACACACACAATCAGTGTCCATAGCCCCCCTTCCTCCCAATATGTTAACACCATGGGGTAAATTTACTAAGATGGGAGCTCTGTTGAAGATGAGAATTCGCCCGTATCAATATGGGCAACACCCCATTTTCAATGGTACTTCCATCTTCGTAAATTAACCACAATGTGTCACTAGGTATGGAGAGACATCACTCCCCACCCCCACACCACCACCATCACTCCCAGTGGCATAAATGTGGTACCCGTGCATATAGGACCAGGCAAACCAATCCAGCCCCTTGGTTTGACAACACTTCAAAGATGACGGAGGAAGACAAACCTGGTAACGGATAACTAATCAAACATGTTGGAGAATATTAATCAACTACCAGCTGCAAGAAAACCGAATTTGTTTAAAATGAGATCATGACAGCGAGCAAGAGGCCGGCTCAGCTTTCCGTACTGTAGAGATGCTTTGCAAACCATCATGCCTGCAGCCTTGTGAGACCTTTTCCCAGACAAGATACAGCGAGTTAGCTAAATTCTTTGCAGGTAAAGTGTCTGCCATCCGGGCTGGCGTCCCCACACTACCACCAAAGGAGTGACAAGCGGCCAAGCCTGGCAATGTAAGCCACCAGTCCTCATGGAACAGCTTTGACCAAATGGAAGTAAAATACATTGCTGAAATTACCCGGATGTTGCGTCCTACCATCTGGGGTTTGCTCGGTATCTGGACTGATCATAGGCAGTCATATGGTCAACCACTAATGGTCGACAGGGTCTAAAAGTTGACATGGAAAATGTCTGTAGGGTTTAAAGGTCGACATGCATTGTTTCACTAAATTTTCAGCCGACATGAGCTGCCAGGCGGTATTTCATGCCCTACCATCCACTAGGGCGTGGTGGGAGAATAAAATAGTGTGCCAAGCCCAGCGAGGCACTGAGCCCGAAGCATGGCGAGCGCAGCAGTACACTTGCATTTCAACTTATGTTGACCATGTCGACCTTTTACCGGTCAACCTTTTCACTGTCGACCATTAGTGGTCCAGCATATGACTGTCTATCATGAGTCTCCCTATGATTTATACCAGTGGTTCTCAGCCTCGGTCCTCAGGACCCCCAACAGTTCACGTTCTCCAGGTCACCCTGCAGGTGCACAGGTGCATTCATTACTCATTGGCACATTATAAAAGATCCACAGGTGGCGCTAAATATTTCACTTGCGATTCTGTGTGGAGACATTGAAACCGTGAACTGTTGGGGGAAGGGGGGGGGGGTGTCTGAGGACCAAGGTTGAGAACCACTGATTTATACCATAACCGATTTGCACTCTGCCTCACCTAAGCTTCTTCGAGTGTGTATGGCAATAACTGGCCCTGTATTTACAAAAATAGTTCAATACCCATTGCAGACAATCATTTTCCTGAACCAGTTTTGGAAGCAATTGTCAGACCAGTTCTTGGACAGGTTATTGAGAAAGTTGATGCAGTTCAACTGGAAACCTGCCTAACAACCCAGGATATTTTGATCCATGTCAGTCAGGATTCTGGAGAAGACATACTGTAGCACCGAAACCGTATTTAACAGCATAGTTCATGGGATTCTAATGAAGCGCCTGAAGATTACTGTGGACTGGATGGTCCATTCCTTAGCTGCTTCCAATAACCTTTTACCAGAAGGTCACAGAGCGTTCCTTCTCGAATACACTCATTGTCACCAGTGCCACTGCCATGTGGTGTCCCACTGGTTCTATACGGTCTCCCATGCTTTTTGCAATGCACCGTTGATGCTACCACTGGGTGACCTAATCCGACTCATGGCATGGTCTCCCACTGCTCTGCAGATGAAACAGAAATGGGTACTTATATGTTAGTTGGGCGCCCACTAAGCTATTTGCTTAGTTTTACGCGTCCCCTCGCAGGCTCGCTATGCTCGCCACGCTTCGGGCTTGGCAGCTCGCTGCGCTCGCCACACTATATAAAATCAACTCCATGCAGCATTCATTCAACAGGACACTTTGGCAGGTATTCAATGCGGCCGGCGAGGGGGTTAAACAGCGAGGATTGCAGAAAACTAGCGATCCTCGCTGTTTAACCCCCTCACCAACCACTCGCCCTATTTAACGTTCTGGGGAAATGCTCGCCGTCACAGACCCGGGGCTAATGCAGCGAACCCGCTGTATTAAGCCGCGAGTCTCGCTGCTTCTGGAGCCACATACGCCAATTCCCCCTCGCTCAAAAAACGGAGCGAGGGGAAATTGGCGTATGAGGAGGGTGCCTTGAATACTGACAGGGTGAGTGGTGACAGCGAGCAGGAACCCCTGCTCGCTGTCGCCGCTCGCCCACAGCATTGAATACACCCCTTTGAACTCCACTCTAGAGTCCATAAAAAATAAACTCGACTTTCCCGTTCTCTCGAGCATTTCAGTAATATCCACTGTTACACTTGTTTTGGACTTTGGGCTATAAAGGGAAATGTAAAGCTCTTAGAGTCTGATAGTGTGTACACACTGTAAGATATGCCTTCCGATGTTGACGATATAATCAACATAGAGTCAGTATCGAATGCAGATCGCAAGGGTTTTAACCCTTGCGATCTGCTTGTGATCCAGATGCGCATTCATGTATCGCAAGACAGATATTCTTGGCTGCATTGACTATATAGTGCAGATCTGCACTATATAGTAAAAATTGTGCCCATGCATGCCATGCGATGCGAGTCCCGATACGAGATCTTCACCATGTGTACACACCATTAGTAGGAGAATAGAGCTTTATAAGTAATGTTATCATTATTGTTTTGATGGTTTCTCCCCTCTTCCCTAAGTTGGTGTCTGGGTCACAGATCCTAGTTTTGTCCTCTGGTGCACTTGTGATGTCCCAGGTTCTGATTGTCCCATGGGCCAGTCAGTGAAAGAGCATATACGACCATCAGTGGGGTAAACAATTGATGGTCCTCTATTACATAATTTGTTACCATCAATGGTCACTCGCAATTTCAAAAGTGATGGTAACCATACCAATGGCAATCCCTACCTCCCTTGGGATGGCTCCTCCCCCTAGGAGGAACTAGTCAGTCCACCCCACCCCCCTTTTCTGCAGAAACCCATGGGAGATCAGCCTAATAGTGGTCAGGGGAGGGGTTGCTGGGTGGGGACTAAGTTACTCTGCTTGTACTAACAGTACAGGTGCAATGCTCCTTGGCGTACCACTCACACAGCATTATGTGCCGCGCATTAGGCCGTAATGTTAGCGCTCACACACCACTGCATCGCAGCCTGGGATCCGGATTAGCAGCAGGACATCTGTTCTGCACATGTGGAGGAATCTATTTCCCCAGTTATTGCCGGGGAAAGAATGCGGTTGGCACAGTCGCCTGGGATACGTCACATATTTATGTTACTGTATTTGCTGGGATGCGGTCATTTGGTCTACTGCATTATGGTAGAAAGTCATTAGGTCGAATCCATTAGGTCGACATGCTAAAAGGTCGACATGACTCTAGGTCGACATGATTGTAGTTCGAAAGGTCATTAGTTCGACAGGTCATTAGTTCGACAAGGTCATTAGTTCGACATTGTCTATGTCGACATTCACAAGGTCGACATGGAGTTTTTCACTGTTTTTTGAGCCAACATGTGCCGACAGGCGGTATTTCATGCCCTACCATCCACTAGGGCATGGTGGGAGAATAAAATAGTGTGCCGAGCGTAGCGAGCGATGCGAGGGGATGCAGTGCACTTTAAACTGTGTCCATGTCGACTGTGTTGACATTCAGGTAAAAAAAAAACAGTGAAAAACCCCATGTCGACCTTGTGAATGTCGACATAGACAATGTCGAACTAATGACCTGTCGAACTAATGACCTTTCGACCTAGAATCATGTCGACCTTTTCCCATGTCGACCTTTTAGCATGTCGACCTAATGGATTCGACCTAATGACTTTCTACCATAATGCAATAGACCAAATGATCCCAACCCGTATTTGCTGAGTTATTTACAAATGCTACAACAGATTCTGACGCATCCTTTATATACTTTGACACCCTGAAAGCCTTGGAAACAACCAATCTGATTTTAGTTGTCATCACTTAGTTATTGTGATGTCCTGCTGTTTGCGCCATCTCGCCGGGATCTCTGAGGCTCTGTGAGTTTTAGGAGATGACTGGCATTTTGTGCTATAATTACTTATTTTCTAGACAGGCGCTCCGTGCACCTCCCCAAACTGCAGCCAGTGTTTAGGCTATGGGACCCCCCACACACCCACCCCTCTACCTGAACGTCTCCGGACTACAGAAGCTGTCTACATCCCTTGTGTATTCCGGTGCGGCTTCTGGATGTCTACGTTTTCCCAGATGCCAAAACATGTCATTTAGGGCTTTTAAACTTGACACTGGCGAACACCCCTTGCTGTTCCTCTTGTGTTAGGTTCTCGTCACGCCTGCTGTGCGGTACATGGAGAGCTCCTGATTATTGATGCCTTGTTCTTTTTTGGTAGATGTTGCTTTTCGGCTAATGTCAGTGTCAGAGGAGAGGATGACACTGCATTGTACCGGGCCAGCACCGCCTTATCTAGGAGTATGCTGCAAAAAGCAGAGGATGTTTTACTGTACAGTTGTCAAAATGATATTTCTTCTATTTAGTCATTGAGGCATGAGATATCGATTGCCTAACACCTCGGCGACATCGCTTTTGTCTATGCCAGTGGTTCCTAAACTGTGTGCCTAGGCTCCCTGGGGTGCCTCAGGACACTTGCAGGGGTGCCTTGAGTTAGTGGACCTGGCCCAGGATCAATTCATAATATTAATGGTCAATGT
The DNA here is from genome assembly GCF_055691185.1 of Crinia signifera. Lineage (NCBI taxonomy): Eukaryota > Metazoa > Chordata > Amphibia > Anura > Myobatrachidae > Crinia > Crinia signifera. Next base: position 47,786,025 of record NC_139227.1, read on the forward strand.
AACAGGCAAAACTAGTGCTGGTGGCTGCCAATCATAATCTATGTGGACAAACAGGAGCAAATCCTGTCCCTCAAAAACTGTGACATATACACACAATGTGCTTACTGAGAAATTTTAGAAAAAAAATATTAAATTAAGAAACATTTGGCCTAGGGGTGCCTTGAAAACGTTTTGATGATCTAGGGTGCCGTGATTAAAAAAAAGTTTGGGAACCACTGGTCTATGCAATCTGAATTTTGGACCAGCCTACAAAGTTACAGCTGATTTATTTATAAGGGTGTAGTCTGAGCTCACACATTACCTAAATTGTGTCTGGATCTTTGTACAGTTTGACTATACACAGAACAGCCCATGTTGGAATCAGAGTTTACTAGTCACTTGCTTGCCCCTCGAACTAACACTATCCTCCCCTACCATAGCTTAACCCCTAAGCCTCCCGGCAGACAAACCCTAACCTCCCCTTCCTGCAGCCTAACCTCCCCTACCACAGTCTAACCCTAACCTCCCCTCCCACAGTCTAACTTTAACCTCCCCTCCCTGCAGCCTAACACTAACCTTCCCCTCCTGCAGCCTAACCCTAACCTCCCCCACCTGCAGCCCAACCCTAACCTCCCCTCCCTGCAGCCTAACCCTAACCTCCCCTCCCTGCAGCCTAACCCTAACCTCCCCTCCCTGCAGCCTAACCCTAACCTCCCCTCCCTGCAGCCTAACCCTAACCTCCCCCTTCCTGCAGCCTAACCCTAACCTCCCCCTTCCTGCAGCCTAACCCTAACCTCCCCCTTCCTGCAGCCTAACCCTAACCTCCCCCTTCCTGCAGCCTAACCCTAACCTCCCCCTCCCTGCAGCCTAACCCTAACCTCCCCCTCCCTGCAGCCTAACCCTAACCTCCCCCACCTGCAGCCCAACTTCCCCTCCTGCAGCCTAACCCTAACCTCCCCTCATGCAGCCTAACCCTAACCTCCCCTTCCTGCAGCCTAGCCGCCCCTCCTTACAGCCTAACCTCCCCCTCCCTGCAGCCTAACCCTAACCTCCCCCTCCTGCAGCCTTACCCTAACCTCCCCTCCCTGCAGCCTAACCCTAACCCTTTCCTCCCTATAGCGTAGCCCTCCCCCAGCAGCCTAACCCTAACCTCCCCATCCCTGCAGCCTAACCCTAACCTCCCCCTAAACCTAACCAGCCCGTTTACCCATCCTGATCCTAACCTCCCCTCCTGCAGCCTATTCCTAACCAGCCCTTTTCCCATCCTGACCCTAACCTCCCTCCTGCAGCCTAACCCTCCCCTCCTGCAGCCTAATCCTAACCAGCCCTTCCCTCATCCTGACCCTAACCCTCCCCTCCTGTAGCCTAACTCTCCCCTCCTGTAGCCTAACCCTAACCTCCCCTCCTGTAGCCTAACCCTAAGGCTGTGCACACACAGGAGCAAATATCGCTGGAAATATGGTCGCTGAGCGACCATATTGCCAGTGATTGGAGTGTGCACCAGCTATAAATCGCCGGGTGCGCGCTCCCGTTTTCAGCCCCTGAATGGTCGCTGGTCGGAGGAGCATGCTCCTCCGACCAGTGACTTCCACTGCCTCTTCTCCCGACAGTGTGACATTTTCATCTGCAACCATCTCTGGTCGCAGATGAAAATGGGACACTGAGCAATATGATTGCTGAGCAATATATTGCCAGTGATCATATTGCCCTGTGTGTACGCACCTTAACCCTCCTCTCCTGCAGCCTAACCTCCCCTCCTGCAGTCTAACCTTAACCAGCCCTTTCCCCATCCTGACCCTAACCTCTCCTCCCTGCAGCCTAACCCTAACCTCCCCTCCTGCAACCCAGACCTACTTACATTTTCTGTGTCTGTTGCTGGGATTCTGGCACCGGTCTTCCATCCTCCGGCATCTTACATCCCCATTGGACATGTGGTGCTTCTGGCATTTAATGTAACTCTAATGAGTAATGGGCCTTTACTTTTGGGAGCAAATTATTTGCATGTACCCACAGCAACCAATAATCTTCCATCTTTCTAAGAACAGAGATTGCCTGCAGTGATTATATATGTCTCATTGGTTGATATGCAGTGACTGCATGCGTCTCATTGGTTTATATGCAGATCCTACACTGTGATGCAATGTTAGTTCTACAAGGAAAGCAGATCATATATATATATATATATATATATATATATATATATATATATATATATGATTTGCTTCTAGTCTGTACACACCTTTCTGTATCTTTGCTTTTGAATGAATTGCTTTTTGTGTGTGTGTTCCAGCTGTGTCCCTTCCTTAGTGACTGTAATTGTAAGAGACATAAATACAATTTATTTGGAAACGTTCCCCAGTTATTTCACAGCCTCGCCAGCAAAAATGATTTGGGACCCGCAGTGACTCAAGAGTGGAACCGTCCTCAAACCGGTCTGCTGTGTTATTGGTGGTAATAATGAAAAGCGTCCTCCGAACTCTCCAGATTGTGTTTAGCATTACCGTGCAAGGAACTGTGAACCGCTCTCCATTAGTGCCGTGTGGAGAAAAATGAATTACTGTCAGGTCATCAGATGTGTACAGGATATAACCGGGAACAAGGATTCAAATGTGCAGCGTCAGATCAGCGCACTTCCTTGTCGCACAATGATTTATTTTTGCCACATTGTGGATCTTTAAAGTTCAATTATACTGTATGCAGTCATTCATACCGATATTATTGCAGTGCTGGACTGGCCCACTGGGTGATGGGAAATTCCTGACGGGCTGGACTGCTTTCTCTAATGTCAGGTTTCATACTGTGCACACATATACATTGTTACTCTATTATTGGGCCAATTACATGGTCTCTAATGTCCCAAGCCTCTGTGGTTGCTGGCCCCACCGCTTCAGGCAACTAGCCACACCCCTTTAGGAATGAGCCCCTGGTAAAGCGTTTTGTGTCCAAGGTCTTATGGTCATCCTTTAGACACATGGCCAAAAAGCTCAAATTTCAGTCTATTAATTTGCTGTGATATGGCTGGCCCTGCTGCTGTGTTCCCCTTGGGAATTGGGAGCGAGGAAGAGGAGCGACGGTCCAGAATTTGAGGACACGTGCCTATAGACTGTGAACTGTGTAAAACAGCTCTGTTTGAGCAAAGGTGCCAGCGCACCTATTCCTGCTTTTTTCTATATATATATATATATATATATATATATATATATAGATATAGATATAGATATATATAGATATAGATATATATATATAGATATATATATATATATATATATCTATATAGATATAGATATATATATATATATATATATCTCTATATATATATATATATATATATATATATATATATATATATATCCACCAGGGGCTATCCAATTAGCCCTGATAAACCACCATGACCCACAGCTTATCTGGGATTTCGTTTCATTGTGCAAAATGGGTTTCAGTGACAAAGACACACAGGTTTCACAGATTTTCAAGAGAAAATCTATTTTTTTTATAGATGTCCTAATAGAGTATCCTGTAAAATTAATATATATTTTGGTGGAAACCTGGAAAAAAAGCGACAAACTGTTTTTGCACCGGATGACTTTTCACCACTAATTGAATAGCTCTGACACCTAAACACTGATTCGTTCGGATTTAACATTTTGATGCTCTACCATCTGCTGGAAAATGTTCACAGTATTTTCGTGCATTTAATTGGATTCGAATGGCAGCCTTTGTCACAATACAGTCTACTCAATCACATTTTTTTTAATAATGTCCGTTTAATTTTACATCGGATCATAAAAGGTTAAGCCCTTTATATTTTTGTATCAAATGATGTTTAAAATACTGTGGTTTGTTACAGTTTGTTAATCAAAACCATTATATTGTGTGTTACATTGTATACATAAAAGCAACAATTGTTTAAGGGGAAAAAAACCAATGGACCCACGGCCAATGTTACGCATTTCATTTTTAAACCAATGTAAAGTACAGTATCCCATATTTTCACTGCTTATTTTGTAAGTGCCGCCCCCTAGCGCCACCAGCTTACCAATTACACTCTCCCACCCACCACCTATCAGTCTAAGTGTAACTACCATCTACCCGCCTAACGTGACCTGCACCCGCTCCCCGTCAGATTGCGAGCCTGTGCAGTGTGCTCAGTCCACAAGTAAACAAGGAAATGCTGATATGTAATCAGGCAGCGTAAATAAACACTGTATTACTGTGCGATTTGGGATCTGTGTAGTGTTGGCTGTAATTGAGGCCTGTGGGGATTTCGCAGCAGGTTCTGCGCTGGCCTAGAGCAGAATCATTTCTGAATTACAGAACGTCTCTGCAGTCTATGAACTGTATGTTTTACAGTATGGAAGTGGAAGGAAACGATTCCCCAAATTATTCATTATTATACTTTTTACTTTAAGAAACCAATTGTACTGCTCTAGATTACTTTTCCGTTTTCATAGAATTAGTGATGAGGATCCCGTTACCCTCACGGAATCTATTTCTGTTGTTACTGGATTCGAAATCGTGCTAGCTTTTAAACTACATATCCCAGCATGCCCTGCTACAGTTTCACTATTTGGCCATGCTAAAGCTGTTGCAGGGCATGCTGGAACCACAAGGTCGGCAGTGACAAAAGATTGACACAAGCAAGAGGTTGACCTTGTGCTTGTTTCCCCCCCCCCCCCATTTTAGTTGTACATACATCTCCTATAATAGTCTGGTAGAATAATTGATAAAGATTCCCTATTACAGGTTGAGTATCCCGTATCCAAAATGCTCGGGACCAGGAGAATTTTGGATAACGGATTATTCCGTATTTCGGAATATTTTAATATTTCAATGATGTATTTTGAAGTATCTTGCATTTATGCTGTATAAACACATAATATACACACAAATATATTTTATTACCACATAAAATACACACAAATATATTTTATTACCACATAAAATACACACAAACATATTTTAATTGTTCAAAAAACAAGGTTTCAAAACGTGAAACAAAATGTGTGTACTATCTCAGCACTGAATTTGAATGCCAAGCAATCATTGTCTTGCACATATATAGTGCCAGTTACATATCATGTCCCCAGTGATGCTGTTACATATGTCCCCAGTGAGTTTTTAGCAAAAAACTTTCTGGAATGTCCGTATTTCGGAATAATTCGGATAACGGATATTCGGATACGGGATACTCGACCTGTATTGCTTAGAAACCTCTTTCTCTCTTCGTGGGTGAACAAACCAGAAATCGGAGGGATTGTCATCCAGTCATGTCTATTTCGTACTGTTAAGAAATCCCCTTTTATGTCCTCTTGCAGCTGTAGTGTTACTTTTATAGAACTACTGTATGTGCAAGAAATCCATCATTGTACCAAAAGTCTTATCAGGCCGTAAAGCACCTCTGATTTATATGCCACTGGGGACTGTTTGACAAGATATAGTACGTTTTATACGGTCTTTCACTAGCAAAGTTTGGCCAAACTATCAAAAATGGACATGTATATAGCAGTTCAGCTCCAGGATGTACGAGATTGTTAGCAAGTTTGTTACTAAAGGAGAAGCAAACCCAGAAAATGATTTTTTTTATGTACAAAGCAGGAAGATAAAAATGTAATTTCCTGTCTTAACCCCGACTCACTACTCTGTTTTGTTAAGAATAGAGAAAAAAAGTAGAACTTAGTGGTGTATTGCCCAGACAATAGCATAAGGCACATTCCAAAACTCTTAGACAAAATCCAAAAGGACAAAAAGATCAAATAAAAAAGCATAGCATGTCAGTTATTCTCTTTTCTTTTTAATGCCAGTGTATTAGGATTTGGATACTGCTAACTGGCCAGATAGTGCAAACAGGATGCTTTTTGAGGTAACTTGCCTTATTTTATTAGGCAGTTTGGGAAACCGATTATTGGTAAATATGATGGTTTCTATTTTTTTTTTTTATAAAGTTGTTTTTTATTGAAAAGAGTAAACATGGTACAGCGTGATCAAATTAATTGCACAGTTATTGAGTATATAAGTCTTCACATTTGGCAAACATGGAGGTACAACATATCCAATAAATACCATCACATTATTGTATGATCTATGCAGGAATATCCACACGTGTACATACATGAAAACCTTTATTGTGAATTTCACCCCCACCCCCTTGATGGTTTCTATTTTTTACACGAAATAAAAAAAATCTGCGCAATAATGTTTTTATAGGTTGCTTCCAAATTGGTGGTTTGCGGCAGTTTTGACATTAAGGCGGTTTAAATACAAAATACCAGCATGCAAAAGCAGCACGGACGGTGTAATGGTTAGCATTACTGCCTCACAGCACTGAGGTCATGGGTTCCATTCCCACCATGGCCCCGTGCAGAGTTTGTATATTCTCCCTGTACTTGCGTGTGTTTCCTATGGGTACTCCGGTGTCCTCCCATAAATCAAAAATATGCTGGTAGGTTATTTGGCTCCTAACAAAATGAACCCTAGAATGTCTGTGTGTGTGTGTGTGTATATGTGATAGGGAATATAGATTGTAAGCCCCACTGGGGCAGGGACTGGTGTGAATGTTCAAATATACTCTGTAAAGCGCGAATATGTATGCGCTATATAAGAAACTGTTAATAAATAAATAAAAATGAACCACATATGATGTATCGTATGCAATCCTGCCGCACTGGAAGCTTATGGGGAGTTCATGGGAGATTGTACCCTTGGATGAATTGCATGAGTGTATGGGGGCCTTTTAAATATGACCTACTCCTTATTAACTGTGCAGGAATTAATGAAGTCCAATGGTCGCCCAGGATCTGGCATGTAAAGAGGGGCAAGTTGGTGCAATTGAAACCACAGTGTTAAAGGACACGTCTTTCCATTTCCATGTGATGGAACAGATGACAGCAGTAACCTATGACATCATCGACAAAAATCATTCAAAGACAGCGGCCCATTATGATGGCAATTGGGAGACCACACGTCACTATTTTGTTTTGTTTGATCTGCATAGCCGCCAACTTTAACCCTGTTTCCAAGGACTTAACACTGGAAATATCTCCATTATTCTGTATTATCTGACGGCACTACAGTACTTGTTTTTCTGCATGTGGCATCGACTTCTTAATTGGGATTATAGCCCTCTGACATATGCCGACGTGCGTAGATTCAACAGCGTAGCAGCAAAGTCTCCCTGGAAACTATTATAATACTTTGGCATCCGTAGATATGTACTTCATCGAAAATCAAACACACGCTGTTACTTCCCCATTTTGCACAGCGTTTTTTTATAACTATATATATATATATATTTTTTTTTTTTCTGTCTCTTTATTTTAATTTAAGATTCTGGCTGATCTTAACAATCCAGCTCTATTTTACCGGAGGGCTCGATTCGAGTGGGTTTTCTCCAGGGTCGATTCTGAATACTTCACCTTCCGCGCTGTCAGTCATACCTTAGATTTGGGATGCGCTACAAAGACTTTGGCTCCGTACCACGGTGGATGTGCTGCACCAAGATTATAATCACCACAATAAATTAGTGATGAACTCTCTAAATCCAAGGGGGGCGAAGGTGCATAATGATAGGTTTGGGAATAGCCGGCGTGGAATATAGATTACACTGATGAGATCTAATAAGACAGTTGTGTTGCTTTCAATAAAGAGATTGTGTGTCTGACACGGTGACAGGTTTCTGTCTTTGGGTTGGTTGTAATCTTATCATCCATGCCTGACTTGTGTGTATTGTATCACAACTGCATCTTGTAAGACAATTAACACCTTGCAATCAGTTTGATAGCTGACGTGTTTACGTTGTGGCTGTGGAAAGCTACATAAACCTGTCTAGATGTTAATTGACTGTAATGTACTGTAGTGGGCTCATTAGATTAATTACTGCCCCACACTGATAGGACCCCCCCCCCCCCCCATGTTTGCTCATGATTCTTCCTTTTCTTATCACTTCTTATTTATTACCTTTTTATTATGTACTAGTGCTGAAATGATATGATCCAATTCCTGGATTTATTTATGTATATTGGAAATCCATGTACTTATGGCATGCGGCACAGTGCCACAAATTGCCCAGTACAATTTACAATTTAAAGGTCTGAGGGGCAGATTTATTAAACTCGGTGAAGTGATAATCTGTCTGGTTTTTATCACCGGCCAATCAGCTCCTACCTGTGAAGTTACAGGCTTGGTTTGAACAATGACAGGTCAGGTAGGAGCTGATTGGCCGGTGATAAAAACCAGACAGATTATCACTTCACCGAGCTTAATAAATCTGCCCCTCTGTGCTGGACACTCTTTTAGGTGGCCTGTCTTGATCTGCATACATATGGGAGGTGGAGGGGGGGTAGACCAGACCAGACCAATTAGAGACAAAGGACCCAAAAATAATGTTTATGCCCATGAATTAAATTCACCTTGAAGTTGCGATGACAATAGACTCTTCTTTTTGGCTAAGGTGAGCACGCTGCCCCCATAGAGATCTAATACTAGATATTATTATTTCATGTTGTTATGGCCAGAAGATAACCCCTATGAGGCCATGTGTGTAGCCGTATTGTCCTCCGAGAAACCAGGGTCTTCCAGCTTGTGTGCCTATTGGGCAGATCCGTTCCAATAAGCTTTGTAGATGTGACGGTTGTTCTGGTGTAGGATTGGGTACTTGTTTCCTAGCACGGCCACAATCTGGAGTAATCGTGTCCCTTACTTAAGGGACACGATTACCCCCGATGGACCCGATTTCTTTTGAAATCAGGTCCATTTTGCCGGCTAGGATACAATATCGGGGGCATCGCGTCGGTCGGGACCATTAACATTGGTCCCGACGCGACCGACGCGATGCCCCCGATATTTCCATAGGCTTCAATGTTAAAAAATATTTTAACATTGAAATCTTGTCGGGAAAGTTAAAATATCGGGGGCATCGCGTTGGTCGGGACCATTAACATTGGTCCCGACGCGATGCGACGCGATGCCCCCGATTTTTGCATAGGCTTCAATGTTAAAAAAATTTTTAACATTGAAATGGTGAAAAATTGTGAAAAAATGTGAAATGGGCCAATATGACCCATTTCACATTATAGATGTCCCCGTCGTCACCCCACAATAGACGCCAACCCGAAGCGTGGCGAGCGCAGCGAGCCCGCGAGGGGCGGCGGTACGCGTCCTCCGACCTTTTCATGCCCTACTATCCACTAGGACGTGGAGTGAGAATAGAATAGTGTGGCGAGCGCAGCGAGCCACCGAGCCCGAAGCGTGGCGAGGGGACGCGGATACCTTCACAGGTAAACGCGTCCCCTTGCGGGCTTCACAGGTGTCCGTGGCGACGCGGACACCTGTGAAGCCCGCGAAGGGACGCGTTTACCTGTGAAGGTATCCGCGTCCCCTCGCGGGGCTCGCTGCGCTCGCCACGCTTCGGGCTCGGTGGCTCGCTGCGCTCGCCACACTATTCTATTCTCACTCCACGCCCTAGTGGATAGTAGGGCATGAAAAGGTCGGAGGACGCGTACCGCCGCCCCTCGCGGGCTCGCTGCGCTCGCCACGCTTCGGGTTGTCATCTGTCGTGGGCTGGAGTTTACGCGCTTACATTTGGGGGGGTTTGAAATTTTTTTCATTTAATCCAATGTAAAATTAGGTCCCAGGGACCCAATTTACATTGGATTCAATGAAAAAAATCGGGTCCAAAATCGGTCGGTCGCGTCGATCGCATCGCATGCGACCAAATCGCATGCGATGCGATCGACCCGATTTTTCCGACACGACCACCCCGATCTAAATCGGTGTGGCCGTGCTAGGAAACAAGTACCTAGGATTGTGGTCTCCTCGTCCTCTAGGCTCCTGGCCTGAGATATTTAACTTATTAAGTTATTTACTTTAAACACACAGTCCCTGCTGCCGCAGAGCTTACAATCTATATTCCCTCCTAAATTAATACACACACACACTAGGGTTAATTTTTATCCTGTCCCCAAACAATTAACCTAACCGTGTATGTTTGGATTGTATGAGGAAGCGGAAGCACCCAGCAGAAACTCATTAGATATGGGGAGTGCATAAAAGTGGATACCAGTGTTCACTATACCGACGCCAGCGTCCTTACTCCCGGGGAAACCGTAGCTGAAACCTAACATCAATTAAGAAGCTGGCAGCAAAACACCAACTGCTGGGATGCCGAACTTAAGTATATTGGGCCAGGTAAGGGTCTGGAAGGGGGGGTGGGGTTAGGTTTAGGCACTAGAAGGGGTTTTTGGCTGTAGTGGGGGGGGGGGGGGGTTTGAAAGGTTAGGGTTAAGCTGTGAGCCATAAGGGGGTTAAGTTGGTGGGGTACGGGGGTTGGGCACTAGCGGGGGGTTGGTTAGGGTGAGGTAATCTAACCCCTAACTCTTAGTATACTTACCCAACCCCTGTTGGCATTCCCACCTTTGGGATTCCACCCGCCAGTCAAATTATGCATCCCCATAAAACGGGGCAGTGAGGAAGTAATGCTACCTGCCTCACAGCTAATGGTGTCGTCATCCTTTAGGACAGTGGTTCCCAACCTGGGGTACTAGTACCCCTGGGGGTACTCCGCAGACCAGGTACTTGAAAATAATATTAGTAATGGCGGACGATGAAAAGGTATTTTGATGGCTGAAGAAGACCCATTGCCATGGAGACAAACCATGTTGTGTCATATGCCTGACCAGCAATCCACTGGGAGCTTCACATGCTGCCCTCAGACATCAGCAGTCATCTGCCCAGCACTGACAAAGGTGGAGGAAGCAACGGCATTAATCCTACCAGTGTTAGCGGGAATCTTTGAGATAATACGCAACCAGTGTCTAGACACAGAAGGGCATGATTCCTTGCTGTATACTACTCCTCCACTCCTCCATGATATAAGGACATGCATAAGGATCCGCATACCGCTAAGTACTGTCCATATTTCAAAATGAGAGGAGGGGGTACTTATCAATGAAAAGCCTAATCAAGGGGTACGGGAGAGAAAAAAGGTTGGGAACCACTGCTTTAGGATACTAATAATACATGGATACAAACTCCTGCAAAGAGTAAGTAAACACCCAAATATTATCGACCGTCTTAACAATAAGCTTGTGGCGTAGAAGGCAGAATGACAGCTCTTCTCTTACTCCCAGCCGCTGCCAGTTTCTCCATTTCATCCTGTCGGCTGAAGCGCAGATAAAACAATGTTCCTCCTCTGGGATTGTCTCCATGAAATCTGCGCTGCTTTGATTAGGCGCCAAAACATTGGCTGCTGCAGTTATTTATTTTAGCAAAATTAACAGTGTAGAAATGCATGGAACTTGTGCTGCTGTAATGCCGGAACCCTGTAATCTCACACTAATTACACTCCATGCATATTTACTATAGCTGCCAGAAAACTTCTGACACCGTGGATCTAAGTGCGCTTGTTATCTGTGAAGACTAAACAGCGGCTCATTCGGGGGTGAAACTTTTTTAAAGCATGTTATTATGTTATTTAACATTTAATAAACTTCAAGCAAGATCTACGTTTACATTGGAAATTGATTTAACCATTCACTAATATAAAGGCAGAGATTGTTGTGTTTTGTTTGTTGTATTTTAGGGGAAAAGATATTTGAGGTACGGCATTAATTGGGTGGGTTATGTGTTTTTTGGGTTTCTTTTTTATTTTATGCATTCTAGACTTAATGTCTATAGTTGTACTGAAAAAATTATAATCGTGCTTCACATGTGCCCCACCAAAGTCTCCTGTCTGTTTGTTTTGTTGTAAATGTGCATTCTTAGTGATGCCATAGGTTACTAGTGACTGGATTGGCTGCATTCTCAGTGATGTCACTGGTTCCTAGTGCCTGGATATGCTATATCCTTAGTGATGTCACTGGTTTCTAGTGATTGGATAGGCTGCACTCTCAGTGATGTCACTGGTTCCTAGTGCCTGGATATGCTATATTCTTAGTGATGTCACTGGTTCCTAGTGATTGGATAGGCTGCACTCTCAGTGATGTTACTAGTGACTGGATTGGCTGCACTCTGTGATGTCACTGGTTACTAGTGACTGGATGGGCTGCATTGTTGGCGATGTCACTGGTTACTAGTGACTGGATAGGCTGCATTGTCGGTGATGTCACTGGTTACTTTTATTTTCCTAAATCCTAATGATTGATCTTCTTTTCTCTTGCAGTGTGTTTTTGCACTATTGCTATGCACGTGGAGGAATGAGACACACGTCATACACCTGTATCTGCGGCAGGTATGTAGAGATTCCTTAGGAAGTCACATCTGCATGGGGTGTAGTAAAAATGTCAACATACAGAATGTCAACCTGGGAGAATACAAGAGAAATCTTTATTACGCATGCACCAGGCATAGAGCAGCTGAGTGATCAGTGATATTACGCCAGCACCAGGCATAGAGCAGCTGAGTGATCAGTGTTATTACTCCTGCACCAGGCATAGAGCAGCTGAGTGATCAGTGTTCTTACGCATGCACCAGGCATAGAGCAGCTGAGTGATCAGTGTTATTACGCATGCACCAGGCATAGAGCAGCTGAGTGATCAGTGTTATTACGCATGCACCAGGCATAGAGCAGCTGAGTGATCAGTGTTATTACGCCTGCACCAGGCATAGAGCAGCTGAGTGATCAGTGTTATTACGCATGCACCAGGCATAGAGCAGCTGAGTGATCAGTGTTATTACGCATGCACCAGGCATAGAGCAGCTGAGTGATCAGTGATATTACGCCTGCACCAGGCATAGAGCAGCTGAGTGATCAGTGTTCTTACGCATGCACCAGGCATAGAGCAGCTGAGTGATCAGTGTTATTACGCATGCACCAGGCATAGAGCAGCTGAGTGATCAGTGTTATTATGCATGCACCAGGCATAGAGCAGCTGAGTGATCAGTGTTATTACGCATGCACCAGGCATAGAGCAGCTGAGTGATCAGTGTTCTTACGCATGCACCAGGCATAGAGCAGCTGAGTGATCAGTGTTATTACGCATGCACCAGGCATAGAGCAGCTGAGTGATCAGTGTTATTACGCATGCACCAGGCATAGAGCAGCTGAGTGATCAGTGTTATTACGCATGCACCAGGCATAGAGCAGCTGAGTGATCAGTGATATTACGCCTGCACCAGGCATAGATCAGCTGAGTGATCAGTGTTCTTACGCATGCACCAGGCATAGAGCAGCTGAGTGATCAGTGTTATTACGCATGCACCAGGCATAGAGCAGCTGAGTGATCAGTGATATTGCGCATGTACCGTGCATAGAGCAGCTGAGTGATCAGTGTTATTACACATGGGTGAAGGTCGACATGGTTTTAGGTTGACACAGCGCTAGGTCGACGCGGGTTAGGTCTGAAGGTCGACATGGTTCTTTTTTACTGTTTTTTTGAGCCGACATGTGCCGACAGGCAGTATTTCATGCCCTACCAACCACTAGAGCGTGGTAGGAGAATAAAATAGTGTGCCGAGCCCAAAGCATGGCGAGCGGAACCGGTACACTTAGACGCCCTTAAAACATTAAAAACTCATGTCGGCCTGTTTCCATGTCGGCCTGTTTCCATGTCGGCCTGTTTCCATGTCGGCCTGTTTCCATGTCAACCATATGACTGTCGACAATATGACTGTCGACCATGCGTCAGTCTATGTTTTATACCATAACCTACACCTGCACCAGGCGTAGAGCAGCTGATTGATCAATGATATTACGGGATAAGGTCGTATTGTCGACACCACTTAGGTCGACAGTCATTAGGTCGACACCGTTGGGTAGACAGGTGTCTAGGTCGACATGGGTGAAGGTCGACACACGTTAGGTCGACAGGTCAGAAGGTCGACATGTTGGGTTTTTTTTGAGCCAACATGTGCCGACAGGCGGTATTTTCATGCCCTACCATTAACTAGGGCGTGGTGGGAGAATAAAAAGTGTGCCAAGCGCAGTGAGGCACCATGCCCGAAGCATTGCGAGCGGCTGCGGTTGACTTCCAACTGTGCCCATGTCGACTGTGTCGACATTCTGGTAAAAAAAACAGTAAAAAAAAAAACATGACCTTGCGACCTAACCCATGTCGACCTTGCCACCTGTTGACCTAGACACCTGTCGACATTGCCACCTGTCGACCCAACGATGTCGACCTAATGACTGTTGACCTAAATGGTGTCGACAATACGATCCACACCTGATATTACGCCTGCACCAGGCCTAGAGCAGCTGAGTGATAAGTGTTATGCCTGCATGAAGCAGCTGGGTGATCAGTGATATTTATACTGTGTAGTGTGGGATACAGTCTGGTCTCTGTGAGTATTACAGCATGTGAAATAAATGGTTTTAATAAGATGAGGTTTATGAAGAACCAAAGTTGTAATGTGCACTGTATTGTGCAGAGTAATGGTGCTGTGCGAGTCCCTCAAACATAACCTGATTAATAATCTCTTATTGGTCAGGGCTGTGTTAATACATGTATGGAGGCTGTATTACTGCATGGGGTGTAAGAAGTAAGAAGTAGGCTGTGTCACTTCATGGGGGGTTAGTAGGCTGTATTGTTTCATAGGGGGTTAGTACGCGGTGTTACTGCGTGGGGGGGTAGTAGACTGTGTGACTGCGTGGGGGGTTAGTAGGATGTGTGACTGCGTTGGGGGTTAGGCTGTGTGACTGTATGGGGGGGATAGTAGGCGGTGTTACTGCATAAGGGGTAAGGCTGTATTCATGGGGGTTACTTTTTTGTATTACTGCATGGGGGTTAGTAGGCTGTGTCACTGCATAGGGGGGTTCGTAAGCTGTGTTTCTGCAGTGGGGGTTAGTAGGCTGTGTCACTGCATTGGGGGTTAGTAGGCTGTGTCACTGCATTGGGGGTTAATAGGTTGTGACACTGCATTGGGGGTTAGCAGGTTGTTTCACTGCATAAGGCTTTAGTAGGCTGTGTCACTGCATGCAAGGTTAGTAGGCTGTGTCACTGCATAAGGGGTTAGTAGGCTGTGTCACTGCATGCGAGGTTAGTAGGCTGTGTCACTGCATCGGGGGTTAGTAGGCTGTGTCACTGCATCGGGGGTTAGTAGGCTGTGTCACTGCATGGGGGTTAGTAGGCTGTGTCACTGCATAAGGGGTTAGTAGGCTGTCACTGCATGCAAGGTTAGTAGGCTGTGTCACTGCATCAGGGGTTAGTAGCCTGTGTCACTGCATCAGGGGTTAGTAGGCTGTGTCACTGCATCGGGGGTTAGTAGGCTGTGTCACTGCATCGGGGGTTAGTAGGCTGTGTCACTGCATGCAAGGTTAGTAGCCTGTGTCACTGCATGTGAGGTTAGTAGCCTGTGTCACTGCACCGGGGGTTAGAAGGCTGTGTCACTGCATCGGGGGTTAGTAGCCTGTGTCACTGCATAGGACAGGGTTTCCCAAAGTTTTTGAATCACGGCACCCCGAAGCATCAGAAATGTTTTTGCGGCACCCCTAGGCTAAAGGTTTCTTATTGAGAAAGTCAGAAACAAATATTAAGTTAAATAAATTGTGTTTATATCTCACCTGTAGGGTTAGTTATGTGATAATGGACAGGATTCACTTCTGTTTGTCCACAATTTGACTATTATAATGGACATAAAAATCTTGAATTGGTCCTGGACCACCAACCCTGGGAACCCCTGCATATCCCCCAAGGCACCCCAGGGAGTCACTGCATTGGGGGTTAGTAAGCTGTATTTTGTATTTATTTTTTTGTCCTGAATGTCCACATAGTCGACATTTACACTGTCACCGTGTACCGAGTCCGCTTGCATGGCTTGCTGCACTTCGGGGCACTATTCTATTCTCCCTCCATGCCCTAGTGCAGTGGTTCCCAAACTTTTTGGAATCACTGCACCCTAGAGCATCAAAATATACTCAAGGCACCCTAGGCCAAATGTTTCTTATCGAGAAATCCAGAAAATATTAAATTAAGTACATTGTGTGTATATGTCACAGTTATGTGGTGAGGGACAGGATTTGCTTCTGTTTGGCCACATATATTATGATTGGCAGCCACAAGCACTGGTTTTTCCTGGTACATTGACCATAAATAATATGAATTGATCTTGGTCCACCAACCCAAGGCACCCCTGCAAGTGTCCTGAGGCACCCCTGGGTGCCTAGGCACACAGTTTGGGAACCAATGCCCTAGTGGATGCTACGGCAGGAAATATCACTTGTCTGCTCAAAAACAAATTAAAAACTCATATGGACCTTTTGACTGTTGACCCAGTGGTGTAACTAGAATCCCCCCCCCCCCCCCCTGCCAGTGGCAAACGCAGGATTTTCAGAAGGGGGTTTCCAGAGGGGCGGAGCAAAGCACGGAAATGGACACTTAGGTGACCCAGTATATGCCGGGTCAGTTAAAGTATTATAGATAGACCAAATGTATATAAATAATAATAAAAAAAAAATATATATATATATATATACATACATACACATATATATATATATATATATATATATATATACATACATACACAGGGGCATCAACAGCAGTGTAGGCCCCTGGGCATAGCAATGTATTGGGGCCCCTACCGATCCTCCAGCGGTAGGGGTGGGGGAAGCTTTGATGTCCCACAAGTGGTAGGGGGTATTATATCAACTGCTCAGCATGTAGGGCCTGGATCAGTAATTTCCACAAATTACCCCTTTACTGCACAGATGGTGGGAGATGTGGTGGGAGATGGGGGCATTGGGCTGAATGAAGGGGCCCTGACTACATAACTTCCAGGGTGGTAGAGGATGTTTAATATGCAGAGGAGGGGTGTATAGTGGAGTGGGCTTATTATCCATAATTTTCTGGTGGGAGGACAGCTTGCTTGACTGCAGATATCTCCAGTTCCTGGAAATAGATTCATTAGATTTTAATGGAATTAAAAACTAGAGAATCCCACCTACCAAATGGTTTTGGGGACTAGGGGATCAGAGTTCAGGAGGCAGAGCAATCTGCCAACAAGTATATAAAACTACATACCAGGTGTGTGGAGCTGGAGCAGCAACCAGCTGCTGGAAGGCTGATATCTCTGGTTCTGGGAACAGTAGAGACAAGGTGCTAGTGTTCTTCAAAGGGGTAGAGTCCCAGCTTTTGGAATATACCCTCAGAAAAACTCTAAGTCAGACAGAACCTGAAAGATCTGACTGGAAAGAGCAATTAACAGGCTTGGATGGGGACCACTGCTTTGAAGTCATATATCTCCGGTTCCCAATGGCCGATTTTTAAAATTCTTGTACCCATGGAAAGAGGGGACCCTCAGCTTTCAGCCTAGGGCCCTTAGACTTCTGGGGGGGTTTCTGGGTACTCGGAAACCCCCCCTGCGTGCGCTACTGCCTGCCAATGTTCCATGGTAAAAGAGACGGGCAGTATCCCTCGGTGCCTCACAAATCAGCGTCGGGCAGAGATTGATTCATGAGATGTGTCTCGGGACAGTGTGATAAACACGTATCAGAGATGCACGGAGACGCTGTGAGTCGCGGGAGACCACAGTGTGCACACAGATCGCTGGGGACAGCTGCACCTTCCGGAGAGAGGAAGATTGACACGTCTGACATTTACAGAGAATGAACACATTAGAAGATATTTTAAGTAGATAACGTGCAAAGGGCGTTTGATTGTGCCGGGGACGTCGGTCATGTTTACCTGTGATTTCCTGCAGATTAAAGAGCAGCTTTCCCGGCTCTGAAGCAGTGAGCCTGGTATTATTAAACCTGTTATTCTGTGCCGCGAGGGGGAAACCATCAGAGGAACTGGTCAGAGATAGAGATCTCCGATCTCTTGAAATCCCTGTCGTACTATAATTACTGCTGTCATTCATACTTGCTGACATCACATATTATTAATATGTATAGGTAGATGCAGTGTTCTGCAGCGCTGTTTAAAGCAAAGATAGGAAGCACTGTATACAGAGTAACATGATGGCATATATTCCAAATTACAGTATATCTATAGGCATAGTTACAGTGTATGCCTATCAGCGCAGGTAGTGATACTTAGTTACAGTGTATGCCTATCAGCGCAGGTAGTGATACTTAGTTACAGTGTATGCCTATCAGCGCAGGTAGTGATACTTAGTTACAGTGTATGCCTATCAGCGCAGGTAGTGATACTTAGTTACAGTGTATGCCTATCAGCGCAGGTAGTGATACTTAGTTACAGTGTATGCCTATCAGCGCAGGTAGTGATACTTAGTTACAGTGTATGCCTTTCCGCGCAGGTAGTGATACTTAGTTACAGTGTATGCCTATCAGCGCAGGTAGAGATACTTAGTTACAGTGTATGCCTATCAGCGCAGGTAGTGATACTTAGTTACAGTGTATGCCTATCAGCGCAGGTAGTGATACTTAGTTACAGTGTATGCCTATCAGCGCAGGTAGTGATACTTAGTTACAGTGTATGCCTTTCCGCGCAGGTAGTGATACTTAGTTACAGTGTATGCCTATCTGCGCAGGTAGTGATACTTAGTTACAGTGTATGCCTATCAGCGCAGGTAGTGATACTTAGTTACAGTGTATGCCTATCAGCGCAGGTAGTGATACTTAGTTACAGTGTATGCCTATCAGCGCAGGTAGTGATACTTAGTTACAGTGTATGCCTATCAGCGCAGATAGTGTTACTTAGTTACAGTGTATGCCTATCAGCGCAGGTAGTGATACTTAGTTACAGTGTATGCCTATCAGCGCAGGTAGTGATACTTAGTTACAGTGTATGCCTATCAGCGCAGGTAGTGATACTTAGTTACAGTGTATGTCTATCAGCGCAGGTAGTGATACTTAGTTACAGTGTATGTCTATCAGCGTAGGTAGT
Organism: Crinia signifera; assembly: GCF_055691185.1. Taxonomy (NCBI): domain Eukaryota; kingdom Metazoa; phylum Chordata; class Amphibia; order Anura; family Myobatrachidae; genus Crinia; species Crinia signifera. The sequence continues at coordinate 47,804,783 of NC_139227.1, forward strand.
GATACTTAGTTACAGTGTATGCCTATCCGCGCAGGTAGTGATACTTAGTTACAGTGTATGCCTATCCGCGCAGGTAGTGATACTTAGTTACAGTGTATGCCTATCCGCGCAGGTAGTGATACTTAGTAAAAGGTGTATGCCTATCAGCGCAGGTAGTGATACTTAGTAACAGTGTATGCCTATCCGCGCAGGTAGTGATACTTAGTTACAGTGTATGCCTATCAGCGCAGGTAGTGATACTTAGTTACAGTGTATGCCTATCCGCGCAGGTAGTGATACTTAGTTACAGTGTATGCCTATCAGCGTAGGTAGTGATACTTAGTTACAGTGTATGCCTATCCGCGCAGGTAGTGATACTTAGTTACAGTGTATGCCTATCAGCGCGGGTAGTGATACTTAGTTACAGTGTATGCCTATCCGCGCAGGTAGTGATACTTAGTTACAGTGTATGCCTATCAGCGTAGGTAGTGATACTTAGTTACAGTGTATGCCTATCAGCGCGGGTAGTGATACTTAGTTACAGTGTATGCCTATCAGCGCAGGTAGTGATACTTAGTTACAGTGTATGCCTATCAGCGCAGGTAGTGTTACTTAGTTACAGTGTATGCCTATCAGCGCAGGTAGTGATACATAGGGCCTTATTTTGGTTCATTCTTTCTGACAAAATCCTTCTTAGATGGGCAAAACCATGTGCACTGCAGGTGGGGCAGGTGTTACTTGTGCAGAGAGAATTAGATTTCGGTGGGGTTTTACTTCAAAGTGAGATCTATATTGCAGTGTAAAAATAAAGCAGTCAGTATTTTCCCTGCACAGAAACAAAATTACTCACACAAATCTAATTCTCTCTGCACATGTTACATCTGCCCCCCTGCAGTGCACATGGTTTTGTCCATCTAAGAAGGATTTTGTCAGAAAGAATGAACCAAAATAAGGCCCTTAGTTACAGTGTATGCCTATCATTGCAGTTAGGCATACACTGTAACTAAGACTTACTAACTGCAATGATAGGCATACACTGTAACGAAGTATTACTAATTGCGCTGATAGGCATACACTGTAACTAAGTATTACTAATTGCGCTAATAGGCATAAACTAACTAAGGCTCACTAACTGCGCTGATAGGCATACACTGTAACTAAGGCTTACTAACTGCAATGATAGGCATACACTGTAACTAAGACTTGCTATCATTGCAGTTAGTAAGTCTTAGTTACAGTGTATGCCTATCATTGCAGTTTGTAAGCCTTAGTTACAGTGTATACCTATCCGCAGTTAGTGAGTCTTAGTTACGGCGTATGCCTATCAGCCTAGTTAACGAGTCTTGGTTACACTGTATGCCTATCTGCTGTACTCATATTTTGCATGTACCGCATGGGTTTTAAATGCAGTGTAAGGGAACCCTCTCTGATAGGAGTGCTGCCGCTGTTATTAACCAGCTTTGTTTAAATGCATTAATGTGTTGGTATAATGGGGAAGATAAATTCGAGGGAGATAGTGATAAACATCCAGCCAATTAGCTCCTAACTGTCATTTTCAAACACAGCTTATAACATTACAGTGATTGGTTAGACATTTATCTCTCTTTATCACCCTCGCGTGTATCTCTTTAAGGGATGCAATCCGAGGGCAGTACAAAAAGTATGTGCAGCACATACTTTTTTTACTATGCCCGCGGGAGAGCGCATTGCGCCATGTATGGGCACCTTAAGGCTTTATACATCTACCCCAATGTGTGGCAGCCAGGAACGGTACAGTGCACATCGGCTAATAATGGCACTTGTACATTGTAACTGACAGATATAACTGCACGTGTAAATAGAATACAAGGAGGTAGCGGCATGTCCCAAGGTTACAGCGTCCACCTCTGATCCCTGCTGTTTATTTGGAGCCCATCTCACCATCCCCGCTTGTAAATGCGTGACAGGTCCTTTATCTTGCCTGCTTAAAGGTTACAGACGCAGACATGTAACCGCTGTGATGGATCTATTTTTCATTTCATTTTTTTGCTTGGAGAAGATTAAAAACAAAGGTGGAGGGAATGATTCCAGGGGAGAGCAGAGGACAGCCCGGAGATTTATACGTGTCTGGTGAGTGGCGCTTGATGGGTTTGTGCGGTAAACCAAAGCCGTACCCAAGGACCGGTCATCATGAGCATCAACAGCATTTTATATGTGAGGGGAGAACGCCAGGGTCCCCGGGGAAGACATGTCCCATATCCGTGGTCTTACTCACCTCACGTCGGCACGTCTCTGAGGAAGGGAACGTCTGTGTGCAGGAAGCGGCATTAGAGGATGACAGCCTGTCTGCGTGGTCTGGTATCATGGGGCCTGGTTATCGCGCTGTCCTTATCGGACGTGACAGGACGGCAAATGTGCAAAGGGGTTCAAATGCGTCTTATGCTTTATACAACCCCTTCATTCCCAATAATCGTACATCAGTGGTGGGGTTTCTCCCCCTATGCACCTGGTCTGTACAGTCCCAGCACCGAAAGGAGAGATCTGATACAGCGACTCCTTTATGTTGGATATTCCCTTGGCCGGTTCTTTCTGATTTTTCCATGATTTTTAAGATCGGTTGGTTCAGATAAGGCACCAGGAAGAGAGTTATAGTGTGTACACACTGTACGATATGGCTTCCGATGTTGCCCATATAGTGAACATCGGAAGCCATATCGCATGCAGTTGGATGGTGATTGTATGCTTTTGTAGGGCTTGCGAGCCCGATGCGCTGCCGATGCGCGCTCCCGTGTGAGTGAAAGTTGGCGGGCAAATAGAGAGGGCAGCCAATACTATATAGTGCAGATCTGCACTATATAGTCAAAATTGTGCCACTGCATGCATGCCGTGTTATGCGAGTCCCGATACGATCTGATCGCATGGGGACTCGCATAGCACGGCATATCTACCGTGTGTACACACCATTAGCGTTGGGTCAAAAATTTATATATATATTTTTTTTCAACCTGGCATTTTTCTTGAAGGTTAGAGTGTAGCGCAGGCATTCCCAACCACGGTCCTCAAGGCACACCAACAGTGCAGGTTTTAGTGATATCCAGGCTTCAGCACAGATGGTTTAATCAGAATCACTCAGGTACTAATTAAGTCACCTGTGCTCAAGCCTGGATATAACTAAAACCTGCACTGTTGGTGTGCCTTGAGGACCGTAGTTGGGAATGCCTGGTGTAGCGCAATACCCCCCCCCCCCCCCCCCCCCCCCCAACCCAATGGTGCTTTTCCAAGGCTCATGCCTATAAGTGAAGGTGAATGGGCAGCACAACAAAGCCTTACCATTCTCCCACCTGTACTTCCCACACTGATACACCCTCACACCTCCCCTACTACCACCTGTACTACCCACACTAATACACCCTCACACCTACCCTTCTCCCACCTGTACTACCCACACTTATACACCCTCACACCTCCCCTACTACCACCTGTACTACCTACACTAATACACCCTCACACCTCCCCTGCTCCCACCTGTACTACCCACACTAATACAAGCTCACACCTACCCTTCTCCCACCTGTACTACCCACACTAATACACCCTCACACCTCCTCTACTCCCACCTGTACTACCCTCACACCTCCCCTACTCCCACCTGTACTACCCACACTAATACACCCTCACACCTCCCCTACTCCCACCTGTACTACCCACACTAATACACCCTCACACCTCCCCTACTCCCACCTGTACTACCCACACTAATACACCCTCACACCTCCCCTACTCCCACCTGTACTGCCCACACTAATTCATCCTCACACCTCCCCTACTCCCACCTGTACTACTGACACTAATACACCCTCACACCTCCCCCACTCCCACCTGTACTGCCCACATTAATACACCCTCACACCTCCCCTACTCCCACCTGTACTGCCCACACTAATACACCCTCACACCTCTCCTACTCCCACCTGTACTGCCCACACTAATACACCCTCACACCTGCCCGACTCCCACCTGTACTGCCCACACTTTAACACCCTCACACATCCCTCACTCCCACCTGTCCTACCCACACTAATACCCCCTCACACCTCCCCCACTCCCACCTATACTACCCGCACTAATACACCCTCACACCTCCCCTTCTCCCACCTGTACTACCCACACTAATACCCTATTCCCACCTTTACTACCCACACTAATACACCCTCACACCTACCCTACTCCCACCTATACTACCCACACTAATACGCCCTCACACCTCCCCTACTCCCACCTATACTTCCCACACTAATACCTACCCCCTCATACAAGGGCGTAACTACCATAGGTGCAAGGGGGTGTAGCTGCTATGGGGCCCAGATCTGAAGGGGGCCATCTTTGCTGTCTAATATGTTTTACATACATTTATCACCAACTAAATAGGGGGCCCTTACAATCTTTTGCTATGGGGCCTACGAATATCTAGGAACGCCTCTGCACACCTACCGTACTACTACCTATGTTACCCTATATCAGCCTTGCAGCTATCCTACCACTGTTGAATGATTAGGTTTCTCCCTACACTTTAGTTTCATGTAACAGGTTACTTTGTTAGCTGTGTATGTCCTATTACATTTATGTTGAGTTCCCCCCCATGCTGCCTAGCTGCGGAGCCCTGTGTTGCCTTACATCTTAATGATGGTAGTAATAATATATTAAGTGGTTTGTTTGAAAATCTTGATTATTTTTAGTTGCTCAATTTTATGTGTAACGTTCCAAAGGATTAACTGTTTTTATCATTGTAACCCTGTTTTTGTGCTTTCCTTGTCCAGCGGCGAAAACTCTTCGGTTCTTCACTACGGACATGCTGGAGCCCCCAATGATAAGACTCTGGAAGATGGAGACATGTGGTGAGTTTTACTGCCAGTCCTGCACCATAGAGAGATAGCGGCCCATTGGCCTATCATTGCCATTCTATGCTGCACCCTCACAGGCATCTGGAGCTAGTAAAATACTATAATACATCAGGACACCATGAGGACCAATTGTGCTCTCAAGCAGTACAATGTGAGCAGATATCCTGCCCAGCATGGGTGGGGGGGTGCGGGGGCTTCACCAGAGGGTACGTTTTCTCTGAATGCTGGACAGACCCCAATGCAGCTGTTTATTCGTGTGCCCATGGCCAGTCCAGCATTATTGTGCGTATCGTGATTTGCTGTCTCCTGGGATCAGTGGATCCTTTTCCTATGGTGATGTTGTTATTGGTCGATTCAGGGGGTTCACTTTAAGTTTACTATGTTAATACTGCTGTCGTATCATGGAAATCACAGGTAACATCTGCGGGCCGTAGCTAGGTTTGCAGGGTGTCACAGCGGCTGGTTTCCTCTAGCCCTCGCTGGTATTTGCTCCAATTGGCTGTTTATTCCATGACATAAAGCATCATTAGATAATGGAAGTGTCTTATAATCTATTGGTGCACAGCGTATGATATAAGATTCTATCATCACCAGACACACGGTCAGTATTGAGGGCAGCAATTCTCAGCTGCCGGAACACTGGGGCAGATTTATTAAGCCTGGTGATGTGATAAAGTGTTGGGACCGGATTCGCTGGTGATAAAGTACCAAACTGCCATGTTACAAGCTGGCTTTGAAAGATGGCAGTTAGGAGTTGATCGGCGCCTTCATTATCACTGGCTACTTTATCGCTTCCCAAGGCTTAATACATCTGCCCCATTGTTGGCGAACATAAGAGTTCCCCACTGTGGGAAATGCAGCTGCAGAATTTTCGGCATTGCACAAACAAACCCAATCTCTCACAAGCTGAGAGCCGCAGAGGGTGGTGGTGTATATGACCGGCCTCAGCGTTGTCATCCCATGTGGTGATACAGGCGGGAGCAGCCTGTTGGTCTTTGCCCCAGGTAAGGTCACAGAACCATTCCCAGCTTCACCCATGAGCATCTTCCTTCTATCTGCCCACATACAACCAATCAGCACGGCCCATGAGTGCGCCTCCTGATTATTATTACAGATACTGTAATGTACTCCAGCCGCAGTAACTATGCACTAATTGGCCATCTCTTCCAGGACGAGGGGAGGGGGTCAGCGAAGGTTCTGGTCAGACAATACACTGCACTGTAGGTGCGCCGACAGAAGCCGGCATAACCAGCGTCGGTAATCAGCAAGAAAAGAGTGACAGAGAAGTGCAGTTAGTATCCAGCCGAGGATTCAGTCCTAGCTGATCTAATGAGCCTTAATGTTTGCTGTCTATGGGAAGTTGTCAGCAGTTGTCTAATTACAGAGTATCCCCATAAGGGCTCGGGTATCAGTTCGGTCTCTCTGCTGCCTGTTTGCAGTCCTCTGTCGCTTGTACAGTAATGGAGAGCCCTCTACTGCAAGATGCCAGCAATGTCGTCCCAGGCTCTGCACGTTCTGCAACACTGTAAACACACTAGACCTGGGGTAGCCAACCCTAGTCCTCGAGAGCTACCAACAGTGCATGTTTTGCAGGTCTCCTCACAGAATCACAAGTGAGCTAATTAGCTCCATCTGTGGATCTTTTAAAATGTGTCAGTGATTAATGAGTGCAGCTGTGCAGCAGCTAGGTTGTCTGGAAAATGTGAACTGTTGGTAGCTCTCGAGGGCTAGGGTTGGCTACCACTGCACTAGACGATAACCGTTAACTAAATGGACCATAACAATATCGTTAACATGGTGTAGTGTGTATGCTCATTAACTAGGTCGATAAGGACGTCCTCAGGTGTCCTGTGTGTACAGAGGACATTGTTAAGGAAGGGCTGCAGCATGGTTCCCCCACCAACTCCCTCCCCACCCCGACATGCAGATGCCGGCACCTCCGCCACGTTCTGAGCGTATGCCTCCCTGGCACTACAGATGTGTCCTCATACACTATTGCCATACCTCCCTCCTTTCAGCGCCATGTACTGCGCGACTGTGGGGGCAGCCATGGGGGGGGGGGGGTGTTTCTATATGGATCCAGGGATCAGCAGCGATATATGCATAGGGCCCGGGAGTCAGCATATGCTATCACACGCTTTTTCTAAGCCCACCGGCAGACTGCCATTGGCTAGTTTCACAGGAGTGCAGGGGCGTAACCCTTAGAGTGCCACCGTTGCTGTGAGAGATGTGCAAAATAGCCACTAAGAATGCCACCGCCGCTCACCGCGCAACATGTAACTAAACTTCCATTAACTGACTTCAGATCACTTGCCAGCAATAATTAAAGTGATGGGTTATGCTGGTTCCTGGGCGGCAGATGCGTACAGCGCTGTCCATCTCTGGGTGATCCATCCATATTTAAATATATTAAAAACATGAAAAGATGTATGTTTTATACAGTATGTGCTTCTCCCCCCTGCACCGAGTCTGCTCTGATTTATTGTTTCGTCACTTGTACATCTGCGTCCGAGTCGTTGTCTGTATACAACGCGCTGTGATGCAGCACTCACGACTATTTTTCACGCCAAGTTCGGTTGCGCTTCGTGTATAGAGGGGCATTGATTTGCCGGATCACATGGCAATGAGGATGCACTGGATGGTATAGGAGACGGTGCTGCACACCCACGCCACATGTACTAATGAGGCTAGGCATCTTGTATTTCTTTCTGCCGCCCAGTGGTCCAGTCCCTGGTACTGACACCGGTCTCTCGTCTGGTGGTTGGTAGAAGCTGATATGGTTATCTTACATTTAGTATAGCTTTCCTGTACAATCGGTTATGTATTGGGTGTAAAATGTGATATCTCATTGTGATCATCTGACCTCATCCAGCGTTCCCATATTCCTGTGTAACCTAATTCTGACACGAGCAGCGTCGCCCCTCGTGGTGTCAGCACTGCGCAGCACCCAGATTTCTATATGTAATCTACAGTATTACAGACGGTATAAAAGGAAATATTAAGTAGATGTTGTTGTTCGGAGTGTGTGTTACTTATCTGCCTGTTCAGCCCACAGATAAGTCGCACTAATCCAGGCTTTATCTGGTATACTGTGCATCATCTCTTTGAAAACAAGGTGTTCTCCGCTCACATGCCCGCCATAAGACGCTGCCACTTATTATTCTTTAGTAGATTATATATCACCTGTGGTTCTGCTATCCCTGGAAGGGCCGCGTCTGTTCAGTGGGGACCCCAAGGATTCTGGTTCTATTAATGCAAATACTGTGTTGTGGAAGATTATAGACAGCGTATGTCCTGTCTCACATTTACTCTGCCGAGTGACTGCAAGCTCCTCTGAGAGACAATTCTGGGCGAGGTCCTCTGTCTGAGGGAGCCCTCTGGGCGGGGTCCCCTGTCTGTGGGACCCCTCTGGGCGAGGTCCTCTGTCTGTGGGACCCCTCTGGGCGAGGTCCCCTGTCTGAGTGACCCCTCTGGGCGGGGTCCTCTGTCTGAGTGACCCCTCTGGGCGGGGTCCTCTGTCTGAGTGACCCCTCTGGGCGGGGTCCTCTGTCTGTGGGACCCCTCTGGGCGAGGTCCTCTGTCTGAGGGACCCCTCTGGACGAGGTCCTCTGTCTGAGGGACCCCTCTGGGCGAGGTCCTCTGTCTGAGGGAGCCCTCTGGGCGAGGTCCTCTGTCTGAGGGAGCCCTCTGGGCGAGGTCCTTTGTCTGAGGGACCCCTCTGGTCGAGGTCCTCTGTCTGAGGGAGCCCTCTGGACGAGGTCCTTTGTCTGAGGGACACCTCTGGTCGAGGTCCTCTGTCTGAGGGACCATTCTGGACGAGCCCTTAGACAGACCCCTGGGCACTTTCTGTTTGGAATTATAACCAAAGTGCAACGTTCGGTAACTCCTGCCTCATCTGGACTTTCACCTTTGTTTATATTTCTATACGCTTTTTGTGTCTGACAACCCAGTGCCAGCCGCTATTGATAGTGCACCACTCCATTTTCTCACTTTCTGTTTGGCCCTATTTTGTATTTTATTTTGGGGGCGTTATATCTTGTTATATTGATATCTTTGTCTCCTGCTGGGAGACTATTGCGTGTATATAGCACCCTTCCTGTATAACACTTTCTCCTTATTTCCTCTCAGGGGCATATTCACTAAACATCAATTTTTCAAAGCTCGGCGACGCTGAGCGCTGCGTTACGGGGCAAACCATAATACACGCAGAGCAGCCTGATGTTTGACCTTCTATATCCAGAGCTAAAAGTGGCCGAGAACCAATTTATTTTCTTTTTGGGAACTTTACCATCCACGTGAACTTGATGGGAGCAGTAAAGTACTGAGCTAGGTGACACTAGTTTGGGGGTATGGGTAAAAACCGGACCAGGACAAAACCGCCGGACCAGACATCAAACTCTGCATTTTGGAGCTTGTAGCGTCTGGTCCATGGGGTGTCCTGTCCGGGGTGGCTGCCTGTGACACCTGTCACCAGGTAGAGGAGGAGGGGGATAATAAAGCCTCCCTGTATGGTCCGGGCATGTAGCAAAAACCGGACGGTCTGGACCACACAGGGTAAGGCTGTAATCTCCCCTCCCCCATGTCCCTGGTGATAGCTATCACAGGGACCCCCCCGGACAAGACACCCCCCGAACAGGACACCCCCCGGACCCTACAAGCTCCGGACTGCAGATTTTGATGTCCTGTCCGGAGTCTAGTCCGGGTCCGGCTTTTACATAGTCCCCTAGTTTGGATCTAGAGGCTTATACCTGCCGACCCATCCATATACTCTTCCTTTCTGATCTGTATCAGTGACTTCCCATATAGTTACCTCCTTCTTCCATGTCTCCTCTGTCCACGCTCTCCTGATCATTTCTCAGGGGTCACGTAACCGGCTCCGTGATGATATAACCTTAGTGATTCCTTTTGAGTTTGGCGCTAAATTTATTGCACTACTCCTTTTATAATGCTGGTCTTCCATTACATATATCTGATTGTCATGTTAAGGTTAGCAGCAAGCTCCGTAATCTCGGAACCTATTATGCGATGCATTACGTCCTTGAACCCAAACACATGTTGGCAGCGAGGTTCCTATGTGGGTAAGAACCTCTGCCCACCACTGGCACAGTGTTTCCCAACATAAGTGCTCAATGCACACTAACAGGTTTTAAGGATATCCATGCTTGAGCACAGGTGACTACATTTATAGCCTCGGTCAGCATGATTTAACCATCTATGCTTAAAACTTGGACTGGTTGGTTGCTTTGAGGACCATGGGCACTGCCAGCGATGTGCTGTGGCAACGGTGTTTGTCCCCAGGTAGCTGCACTCTGATATGGGTGCAGAGTAAGACCACAGTGAGTACTGCATGTATCTGGCATCTGATCGCTGCTAATTGCATTGACCACTTACAGTCCCCAGATCTACAAATGGTGTCTGTAAAACAGCCGCAGAACCAGCAGATAACGTTACCATGTTCTAAGCCATTCAGGCTGGGACCTACCGTGGTTCTGTTCAGCCTGTAATAAATGTTTCCGTCTAATGTCCCTTTAATAGCGCCTTCTATTTCTGCTGGCGGTTAGGATGCCGCTGCACATCTGCCGCCATTTCCCCATCACATCTTCTGTTATTCAGGTTGAGGATTACCATTTTCCTTTTGTCGGTAAACCCACGGTGCAAAATAAAATCTTATTATACGGAGAATAAAACATTGCTTCCGGAGCTGTGTAAGTGTGTCGGTTTTCTGAAAGCGAAGATGGCAACTCTTTAGGAAAGAAGCGTATTTCTACGGCTGGACGCGCACATCTGCCGACACCCCCTAATCCGCCGACGCAAGAGCAACATGTACACGCTGTTTATGAAAATGTAACTGAGGCCGAACGGCGCGCGGATCGTGTTGATTACTGCAGCCGCTGCCTCCCCCAATGTGTTGGAAGCAGTGGGTCACAGACTTTTATTGCTTCTGACAAACATGCCTGGAAAAGGCCCGGTCTCCCCTCTGCCAAGCTATTTTTGGCAGAAAGCTCAGCCTGCAGCTTCTAATGAGATTATTTCGAAGTTGTATTTAAATGTGTATATTGGAATGTGATTTCCAGTGCGGCTGCATTTATTTTCTGTGTTCCGCTTGGAATGGCAAATACCCCCCCCCCCCCCCCCCCTCCTTTCCCTATTGTCTCTAACCAATAACAATGCTGGTGCCAGATATTTGTAATTGTGAGGAGTTGTCTTCATCGGTCTGGGATTACGGGAGACCGCCTGTGCTACTGGGAGTTACCGCTTAGTACTGGACGCATGCCCGGAGATCTCAGCTGACGACACAAAGTAAGGTAACGACGCTATGCTGTGCTGCCCAGGGTGCAAATATTGACTTGGATCGTAGCATTGTGGCTCCGCTGTAGTCATTTTTGCTTGCCGTCTTTTTAATTAGTGTAACTGTGGCATTTGTGCACATAAGCAGTCGCTCGGTTACTTCGGAGCCTCGCAGCTAATTGAATAGGCCTCGCAATAGTCATGAATACTACTGTAATAATAAGGCGGCTCTATAACTGACCGCAAAACGGGTCATTGTACAGAACAATAAGCAACTGGCACTGTTATAGACACACGATACAGATATGGCCAGAGTTTTATATATATATATATATATCTCACTAGTGCCGCTGACTGTACAGGGAGACCCCTGTAATATGGGTAGGGGCCTATGGGGAGAGCGTGCACGGTCTCCCCTCCCTGTATGTAAATGGTGATTCTGATGGCCAGATGTGCGTAGAACATACATGAAAGATATGGCAGACTCGCAATCTGTATGTGTGTGACCCTTGACGGACAACCCCAGCTGGGCATTGTTTGGGCAGTAGGCTCATCCATATGTTGACGGATCAAATATTTGCAGCTGCACTGGACTCAGAAGTATTTATATGTTATTTTATTATTATTGGGTGTAGTATTAGGAAGGTTAAGGTGGATGTCAGTAACATCTCTCATCCTAACACTGTGTTCCACGCTCGCTGCCTGCCATATCTGTGTCACCCCTGTCTCTCTGCCCCTCTCATATAGAGTGTAAGCTATGACGAGCAGGACCCTCTCCCCTCTGTCATTGGGCGCTGCAGACCCCTTGTGGCGCCATATAAATACAGGGTAGTAATAATAATAATGGGTTTATGTGACTTGCTTTCACTGCATCATATTTGATGTTAACAGGCGATGTTGCATGTGACGGGAACAGAGCCGGAAGTGCTTCAGCTGTCAGGGTGTGATCACATGTGACCAATTTTTTTTTCTGTCTGTGCAAATGTAAGTAACTCTGACCCTTCCACACCTCTGCGTCAGAGACTGGCTGAGCGCGGCAGGCGCTGACGTCACTATTCACCCATATGCATGCGCAGCCATTCGATCTGCGAAGTCGCTGATCAGCGATCACCTCTGAATCAGGCCCTTGGCACGGTGAAGTGGTGTCTCTTGTACTCTAATGCAGTTAATCATTGAGAGGATCCGTTCATGGTGGGACCTGAAACTTTGATACTGTACCAACTCCTTTCCCAGCCTGTCACATGGCAGCTAGGAGCGGATTGGCTGGTACTTTATCTCTCTCTAAGTTTTGATACCTATGTCCCTAAGCAACAAGTGAGGAACTTGCATTTAAGGCATTATCCGGCGTGGCGAGCCGAGCTTGGCCGTAATGCAGCACAGTCTATGTATATTCATTACTTTCCCATTCTATCCTTATGCCACGGGTGTGCGGTACACAGCGTCTCTGGCTCTGCCGTATCCAGGACATCTGGTCGGCATGACATGTACTGAAAGGATCTTGGCAGTCATATTTTAGTGATGCCGTCACCTTCGATCTGCCGCTGCCTGTGTATAGGTCTAATAGGCAGACATTTGGTATCGGCGCAAACAATTCTATGCTAAAATTCTGTGCGACATTTAATGGGATGCGATTTATAGTCACTTTCCAAAATCGCACATTATCACACTTTTGAAAATGGCGTTTTTTGCAGCGAATTCGCATATTTAATGAGTTGAGAATTCCGGGCAAAAACGTGCGATAAAGTGCAATTTTTAGTCATGAAAATTGCGAATTTGAGGACATGTGCGATTTTTGTGTTAAATTATATGGAGATGCCTACAGCCAATCAGGGCTGAGTGCATCTAAAGCAGTGACTGCGCGATCCTCCGCTGTGAGTACATCGGAGGCAGCCGGCTCACCCCGCAGTCAGTATGGGGTGAGCTGCTGCAGGTGAGAGGAGAGAGTCAGAGCTGGAGGCTGGTGTTGTAAGTATAGGTGTTAAATTAATGTCTGTTTAATAAACTTTTACTTTTCTCTGTGTGTGTTTTTTTTTTTTAACATTCTTTTTACAGGTGGTCCAAGGGGGACCATTAATGCCCCGCATGCTGGGACTTGTGGTTCACCAAGTCCCAGCATGCAAGGGAGGCCTGTAAAAAGCAATGTTGTTGTTTTTTGGTGATTTAACCATATCAGGCTGGCGCCCACAGACACCGGTGACAGCCCTGGGCATCAGTCCTGGATGGGTGAAGCCTGGGGGGGAACCCCTTTATTTGGGGGGTCCCCACTACCCCAAGTATCCTGTCCAGGGCTGACCAGCCATGGTGAGCATGATATGGCCAGGGGACCTTATGTAAAAAGTGTCCCCTGGCTGGGGCATGACACCACTGGCTGTTGGAGCCCGGTGCTGGTTCCAAAGTACGGGAGACCCCTAGTTCCCCCCCATATTTTTGGAACCAGGATCAGTCCAAGAGTCCGGGGCTGGTTTCAGAAATACGGGGGACCCCTACGCTTTTTGTCCCCCATATTTTTGGAACCAGGTCCGGCTCAATGAGCCTGGGGCTGGTTATGCTCAGGAGGGGGGGACCCCACGCCATCTCTTTTGAAAATGTATCTTTTACACATATTTTAACATAGAACCATGCACAGATCTCAATGAAATGAAATGTCAAATTGGCCTGTCAGAACCTGGTATGTTTGGGAAAACGTTACTAAAAATTGCCACACTAATTTGCATCTCATTAAATATGCGATTTGTATACTTTATAATGGGAAAACATCCGGATGCGAGTTCCGGCGTTACTAAAAATTGCCACTGCAGAATGTGTGAATTTGCAGCAAAATGTGCGGTTTTTGCTGCATTTTGCATCTGATTAACTGCATTTCTGATTAAAAAAAAATATTATCGCATCCTATTAAATGTCACCCTCTGTCTATGCAGCAAATAAAATAGAGGGGATTCCTTCATATTTTGATCAAAACATTTAAGCTTATATAGGCATGCAGGGCGCAGGACTGAATAGAAGGCATTAAGATATACTTTAAGGAGAGGAGAGATGATAACATTTGCATATACCTATTGTTATTTAAGTAGAATTACCTCCTCTCCTGTCTCACTAACATTATCTGTGCAGTTATTGCAGTCCTCCCCTGCTGCTGTGCCTTCCTCAAAAATCCGATTGGCCATGTTGTAATTATTCCAATGATCTGATTGGCTAATTTAGAGAACACACACTTAAGCGCTGGGTATGATTGGAGTCAACAAATTCTGGAAACCTATAAGAAGAAACATAATGATGATTGTACATTACACTTATTTGTCCACAAGGTGGCACTGCATGAACATTTATCCTCTTCAGTGGTTTTCTAGTTCCATATACATTGCTGTATATATTGCTTGTAGCATTAACTTGTGCTAGGATAATTAGTACAAATCCTGTTTGTACTCAGTGGTGTGATCGCTTTTATTGCATGAAAGGGAACGAGAGATGGTTTTCGAAAGCCAGTTTTATTTTGGGCTAAAAGATGACAGATTACGGGTAGTATTTTTTTAGACTTTATTTATATGGCGCCACAAGGGATCCGCAGCGCCCAGTTACAGAGCACATACACAAATAAGCAACAGGGACTTAAAGACCATGAAGGACAGGTGGGTGTGGATTATTAGGTTGACCATGTCTAGGTCGACAGTCATTAGGTCGGCATCAATGGTCAACAGTGAAAAAAGATAGACATGCACTAGGTTGACATGGGAAAAGGTCAATACAAGCAATAGGTCGACGTGGAAATGGCCGACACGGGAAAAAATTACCGTGAGGTTTTTGTGTCTGTTAATATGGACTCCCAATTAGTGTTCCGCCCCAAGTCAGCCCCAAAATGGGAAAAATCGTGAAAAACTCATGTTGACCTTTCATGTGTCAACCTTTTGTTAATATCGATCTTTTGCCCGTCGGTCATTAGTGGTTGACCTATTGATTTGTCGACCTAACAACCAAAAGCAGATAGGAGCAGAGGCAGCAAGCTTTTGTGACCTCATGGGTCCTCACGCAGCGGCCGATGGTTCCGCCAGTGATCCGATGCTGTGTCCTGTAGACAGATCTATATCAGGCTGATTACAGAGAGACTGTTCCGGCTGTGTCAGACTCTGAATCCTCTTACCCTGCTCCAGACCTTATATGAAATAGGGAGGCTGTAGGTGCCCCTGTGCATGCCCCCTTCACTCCCCCGGATGGCATCACCTGTACCCCCCTGGCATAGGTGCACCGTCATCTGCATACTTACCATGTCTGAGACGCAGCAGCCCCAGGGTGAGTCCTGGGCAGGAAGGAAGTGACTCCAGACACTATGGCAGACTGATGGGGAGGCAGAGAAGGAGGGGACAACTAATTATTGCACTAATTAAGCTAATTAAATACTTCCAAATGCTTAATTACTCTTAGGGGGGTATCCTAGCGGCCAATTTGCAACAATTTGTCCTTGAAAATATTTCTTAAGCCAAGTACAAACGAGGCGATTCTTCCGGGCGATTGTGACTACATCGTCAAAATCGCCTAGAAGGTTAGGCAGAATTGCCCCATGTAAAGTCAAAGGTGCAGGTGCACAAATTAAACTCCCAATTAAAAAAAAAAAATGCAATAAAATTTTGCATTTTTAGGGAGGTTCTTCGCTTATTTATGGCCATAAGTAACAGCTTGCCCACCGCGTCCAGGTGACCTCATTAGTCGGGTAAGTCCCTAACATTTTGGGGGGTACAAATCTAGGGCACAGGGCACCCCAAAACGGTGCAGCCGAGTGACCCCAGGGCAACACAAGACTGAAAGAAATATATAGTGAAACAAAGTGAGGATAGGTTAGTGAGAGAGGCTGCTAAAGATAGCAGGGGTAAGTAAGTGAGAGGTAAAAAAAATGAGAGATAAAGTAGAGAGAGGTGAAGTAGTGAGAGGTAAAGGTGAGAAATGAATTTCATTGAAATAAAACACACAATAGGGATGAAAGTGAATATGAAAATAAGTGTTAATTTGTGTTGCTCCTGAGGCCAAACAGCCACACCAGTCCAGGGGGGCCCACAACCCAGAAATGCACCCCCCCCCCCATCTGATAATCCATTAAACATTTGTGCAGGTCTCACCTTTCTCTGCATGCAGTCTAAGAAATGTCAGGAACCTAATTAAAACCAATATATAGGACCCCACCCCAGAATTGCCCCATGCGTACACAGCGGGCAATAGCGTTACGCAGCGCCACTATCGCCCGGCCAAATAGATAGTGCAGGCAAGAATATTTTCACTAGGCGCTGTCTGTACTGTGCATTGGCTGCGGCTGGGGAAGGCAGAATGTAGTAGACGTCTAATCTCTGACCGCTAACTACATCGTGATTACATGGGGCTCAGTCCAAATCCTGTGGGTACACCCCTTTAGGAATAACTGGACTTGCTCTGAGGGTGCGTGATAGAAGGCTCAGTGTTTCTCTCACAGGCAATTGAATAGGAAAATCCAGCGGCTGCAGTTGTAAATGCCGTACATGATAGAAATGGCGCAACTGTGGGTAATGCGTTTCCTGCATTTTCTACCCAATGGGAAGATCCTGCTAGAACACGTACACCTGAATCCAGCTGTAATTAATTTGTACGACTCTGCTTTGTTCTGCGGCCTATTTTACAAAATGTAATTAAATGAACGTTCCAGATCTATAGGTGACATGATGCAGCCGTTAGATCTCTCAGGGGCAATGTTCCACCTCCCGTATCAGATTCTGTGTATATATAGAGTATACATTAGATATGGGAATATTCTGCACTTCTGGGGCCACAAGATCAAAAGTTTGTCAAAATTATTTTCAGTGACTCGTTCAAACAAGTTCCAGGGTGACCTTAATACACAAGGGCGTTCTAATAATTACACCGTTTTCATGCTGGACGGGTTTGTTTTTAATTTTTTACATCTAGAATCATCTTCGGGTACATTTAAAAAAAAAAAAGAAGAAGGTGTTATACTAATAAAAGGAACGGCCAAGACATCCTTTAATCCAATTAGTGCTAATGTTTGTCAAGATATCCACTTTGTAAATGAAAGTTAATTATGTATGGTCATTAAGATAAAGCAGCGCTGATTACAGTCACCGTGTAATTAGTATATTAGAATTCAGGCAAGGTCACGCGCCGGCCTGAGGTACGGGATGGAAAGACTTGTGGTAATGACCATGGTCTGTTTAGCGCTGAGCGCACACTATATTACACACGCTCTTCTGATGATATCACCTGTAATATCATCCAGTGTGTACGCTCAATATCATTAACGATGCACACTCCTGCGGGTGATTAAGGATGTCCTCCCTCATCTGTACGGAATCAGTACATCTGTCAGACCAGACTTAGGTCTACAGTCATTAGGTCGACCGTCCCCAAGGTCGACAGGGTTAAATGTCGACATGGGTCAAGGTCGACATGACTTAAGGTCAACATGGGTTTAGGTCGACAGTCATTAGGTCAACATGAGTTTTTCACTGTTTTTTGACCCGAATGTCGACACAGTCGACATGGACACAGTTGGAGTTGAACCGCAGTCCCTCGCATTGCTCGCTATGCTTCGGGCACGGTGCCTCGCTACGCTCGGCACACTATTTTATTCTCCCACCACGCCCTAGTGGATGGTAGGGCATGAAATACCGCCTGTCGACACGTGTCAGCTCAAATAACAGTGAAAAACTCATGTCGACCTAATGGCTGTCAACATTAGCCCATGTCGACCTTGGGGCCAGTCGACCTAATGACTGTCGACCTGAATGTGGTCTCATAGAATTCTCATCAAATTCTGATTATATCGTCAATGAATGGAGCAGGAACAGGATGATGTCACTGAACGATATCGTTATTGTACCGTCTGACGTAACGGTGGTTTGTAGGGTTGTAATCTATGCATGCAGAATATTGATCCATCAGGTCTATCTGTAGTAATAATCTGTATTTATCCCAGGCCTGCTGACATTGCCCCATTACATCTGCTGTGAGTCTGGTCCAAATATCTACTAGTTTTTCAGCAAAGTACTATTTTTCTTGCATTGCGTCTGAACTTTGTAAGACCTGCGTAACGCTGGGCCCTTATGTGCCAGAGCTTGATTTGAAAGCTTGTTACTATCTCCCTCCCAGAATTCTTTGCTGTTGTCCCAGATGTAGTGCTGGCGAATATCAGAGCCGGTCACTCCATCGTATGACTCCCTCCAGTGTAGAATCCAGACCCGCTCAAGTGTTTATTTAGCAGCTTCCCCCGAACAGAGTGCGCTCGCCTGGAGATCTACTCATTTCTCCCAACAGGAACATTACAGGTGGAGCCAAATTCCTGCATTCTGAGTGTTCTCTCATATCCCATTCTGTATATCACACTGCCCCCTCTAGGTCAGCTCTGTGGGTGAGCGCAGGATCATGGCCCCTCCCCCTGCTACACAGTGCCATGATTATTTCAGGGCAAATCCTGTCAATGGCCGCCTGGAATCACCCCTTGACCACTCTGCTCATCAATCCGGGAGCACCACACGATTTTCGGCAGCCGCTTTGGATATTCAGGAAGAGTAGACAGGCTGCTTATGTCTGATGTGTATCCCATGTGTGCCTGTGACATGGGGGTCTGCATGGGTCATTTGTATTGGGCCCTGAAAGTTCTGATGGCAGCTACGGACGTAATCCTGCACAAAGGAGCTACGCCAGCTGATTCCATGATGATCACCCCCAAATCCTCTCCATTCCCCTAAAAACATCCCTGCAGTGTCACATGCACCAGTAGCCGCTCCCTGGTGCCGGTCAGGGGACAAGTCCTGGCTATTGGCAGAGTCTCCTGGAATCAGGGATGTCTCTTCCGGGCTATGCAGGTGGGTTAGGAAATGCTCCACCACTACTGTCTCTTGTACAGATACACAGGGCACGACAGAACGCTATCTGGATGTAAGGTTCCCCATGTCTACATAGATGATAATCAGTAGGTCGACATTGAACAAAGGTCAACATGACAATGATTGACACATGAAAAGGTTTTTCTCTCTCCGTTATTTGGACTTTTTTCATACTTTAATATCCATCCACCCGGACTCCGACTGGGAATGGGGGAATACCAGCTGTAGTCACCGTGTGGATAGTGGGGGTATGAAAAGGTCGGAGGACACTCACCATGCTTTGGGGGTGGCGTGAATGCTGGGGTTGGCGCTAAACAATGGCGTAGGTGCAGGTGCTTACAATTGTAAGCACCCATCACATAGCATCACATCTCATTGTAAGCACCCATCACATCTCATTGTAAGCACCCATCACATCTCATGGCATGTACAATCTAATATCGCATCACATCGCATTTGGTGCAATATCTCAGTGTATACGCACTCCTGTACAGTTAACATGGACGTCGATTTTCCTACGCAGAATAGCACACTAAGCGATTTGCTTAGTGGGTGCCCTGCTAGGGAAACAAGTCCCCCCCAAAAAACCTGAAAAAGTCAAGTTGACCTATGTATTGGTCGACACTTCCATGTTGACCTTTTGTGGACTTTGTTTATGAAGATCTTTTGTCTCTGTCGACCTTGTGCATGTTGACTTTTTGATGTCGACCTATTGACACTTTAGACCAGGCATGTCCAAACTATGGCCCTCCAGCTGTTGTGAAACTACAAGTCCCATCATGCCTTGCCACAGTGTTTCTATTAGTTAACGCTGAAAGGGCCATAATTTGGACATGCCTGCTTTAGCCCTGTAATCCAGGAACCGACAGAACGCTTCTATTGTTCTCAGATTCCCAGCACGGGGTGGGCATCCACGGGCAGTGCGCCGCTTTGTTTCATTGCACTTTATTTATTTGTCTCTGTTTTACAATTAAAGGCCCCCATACACTAGCCGATTTTGGTCAGATTTCAGCCAGATCAGTCGGATGTGGCCGAAATCGGACCAAAATCGGCTAGTTTTGATGTCCCCTCAGATCCGATGCGCGGTCCCGTGCGCATCGGATCTGCGTCGGGTGGTCGGACCTGCTGCACGTCCGACCACCCGACTTGGGACCTAGTGGGGCGGCGCGGCGGTAGGGGGGGCTGGGGGCGCTGCGGGGGACACAGGCGGCATAGAGCCGGGCAGGGGGAGCCGGCGGGAGCTGTCAGCACGGAAAAAAAAAAAAAGCCCATACAATGAATGGGCGGCCTGTGATTGGCTGAGCGCTCTCTCAGCCAGTCAGCAATTGGCTGAGAGAGCGCTCAGCCAATCACAGGCTGCCCATTCATACATAGCAGCAGCGGGGACGGGCAGCGCAGTGGCGGCTATTATATTTTTAAAATACTTGTCAAATGACCGGCCGCTCTCTGATTGGTTGAGAGCTCTCCGGCCAATCAGAGAGCGGCCGGTCATTTGACGAATATTTTAAAAATCTAATAGCCGCCACTACGCGTCCCGTCCCCGCTGCTGCTATGTGTAAGTACACTGCCCGGCCAGGTCAGCAGCACCCGCCGCCCGCCCCCACCACCGCTGGCCGCCGCTGCCCGCCCCCACTAACCCTCACCGCCCTGCAGCTCCCCGGGTTTTTTTTTTACATGGGATAAATCGCATGCGATTTATCCCATGTAAAAAATGGCACATCAAGTGCCAAATTGTATGTGAGCCTCCCGGGGAGCTGCCGGGCGGCTCGCAGGTAAATTGGGTCCGACTTGTCCCTAGGATGGGGGCCTTAAGAAAAACACATTATCCAATCAACACAAACAGTCAATGAAAAAGCTGAAGAGGAGGGAGTTGGCATACGTGGCGATGCATATGACAAGTTAGTGCGATATAATGACATACATGTGTCTCCGCTCCCCGCACTACTGCACAATTGTGAACATGTTAGCGGAACCTGCTGCTCGCTGTCCTCATCAATATTGCAGACGTATTATTCTCCTCCTGTTTCTGCACAAGACGTTGCGGCTGCAGATTAATATTTGATGCTGTGGAAAGCTTCGCTCAATAGGGTTTTATGTCAGAGATTATTTTCCTGCTCTCGGAGTTAAAGGAGGTTATCGTTCTATACCGGATTAGCCACATTCCTGTCTTTCTTTTTGTCGTTTGAAATCGAGATCTCCTTGACAAGATTGTGAAGTGTGCATAGCAATGAGCCCGCAGAGTAGGTGAGAGCAGGGTGCCAGGATATCCCAGGAACAGAACATTCTCTTCTACGTATTTACAACCTTCATATAATAGCTGCATTAATGGTCAGCTCTGATGTCATCACTGGTATCACTGCCTGTAATATAACACTTGTACAGTAGATTCCTTTATTATACTTGCACATGGTGTTAATTAAGGTTAATTGGTTGTATACATCTCCCTTGCCCAATATCTCAATATTCATTAAATGTTCTTTAATGTTAAATGTTCTGGTGTTTGGGCCAATCTGTGGATAAGTTCCAGCATGCAATGGGCCTGATAGTGAGATCAAAAGATGGCCAGACGCAAAGCATACCTTATATATAGTCTTCCAACTTTATTTTCATAGAGTTGATGCTCCTCCCACTATATTACTGTCTGTGGCTTCCTGCTGCCTCCATTCCCCTCCTCACTTCATGTCACTGCCCTGTCACATGCAGCCCTGTCCTTACTGAAACATCATCCATCTCCTGATATACTCTGTGCTGCTGGGGGACCCTGCTCCTCCCACTATATAACTCTCAGTCTGTGGCTTCTTGCTGCCTCCATTCCCCTCCTCACATCACGTCACTACCCCTGTCACATGCAGCCCTGTCCTCACTGATTCAATCCTATAGCATACCTCCCAACTTTGTAGCTTTCGCCGAGCGAGCGCCTGTCAAATTGGGGGGGGCTCCCAACTGCCACACCCCCCCCCCCCCCCGCAGCGGGACACCTCCGGCCGCGGGTGGGACAGCGGGACAGGACCCGGTAATCGGTACTGTCCCGCTGAAATCGTGAGTGTTGGGAGGTATGCTATAGGTAGATAGGTCACTGCTCCCCAAAAGTTTATCATACTCCTCTGAAGTACTCTGTGTTGCTGTGAACAATGATCAGATTTTCCTGAACCCACATAGCGCAGCAGGAGTTGTATATTCACTACCCAAACCCTGGTGGTGTCCTGTTGTAGGTACACTGGCTTCCATGCATTATGTATTAGGAAGGGTACATGATGTGACTGGGGTGAAGGGTGAAGTCAGTACCTGACACTGATAACACAGATACCTAGTGGGGAACCAATAATCACACGCTGCCCTGACCCACAGATGCTAGTACATTGTATGCTGCTGAATCACCGCACTGTCACATACACACACGTCACCGATGTCTGTGTCCCAGGCTGTCAGCGGTGACTCAATAACGTGTGACACCTCCAGGCTGTTATCTGCTTCATCACTACACTCTGCAACATGACCGAAAGATTTTATTGTCCATGTAACGTGTTATATTAATCCTCTGTCACACAGATGATGTGTTAATGACATTTATATCACACTAGGTGATTCATCGCGCCCTACGGGCGCTCTTCACACCGTCGTAAGGGGCTGCGCCCCCTTAATTTGTGAACGTTTGTATATAAGAAATATGGTTATAATTGTATGAAAGATGCCCTGTATTGCAACTTAGGTGTCCGCGAATCACGGGAGGGGGGGTCGCGGAGGGTGCCGCGAATTGCAGGAGGGGGGGTCGCGGGGGGTGCCGCGAATTGCAGGAGGGGGGGTTGTGGGGGGTGGATGCTGCGAATCGCGGGAGGGGAGGGATTGCAGAGAATCGCGGGAGGGGGGTTACGGGGGCGGGGGTTGCGGCGAATCATGGTAGGGGGGGTCGCGGGGGGTGTGCCGTGAATCACGGAAGGGGGGGTCACGGGGTGGGGTGCCGAGAATCGCGGGGGGGTGTGTGTGTGCCGTGAATCGCGGGAGTGGGGGTTGCGGGGGGGGTGGGGGGGTGTGACGCGAATCGCCACAAGAAAAAATCAACACAGAAAGGTCAACACATGTAAATGTTGACATAAGTGTGGCACTTCATTGGTGTCCATGTCAACACATTAGAATGAATATGAAAACATTCAAAAAATGAAAAAAAAAAACTTCAAAAACTCATGTCAACCTTTTTCATTGTCGACCATAGCCATGTCAGTGTTTTCCATGTGCAATTTAATTCTGGAGCTGCCGCGAATCGTGGGGGGGTGCCGCGAATTGCGGGAGGGGGGGTCGCGGGGGTGGGTGCCGCGAATCGCGGGAGGGGGGGTTACGGGGCGGGGGTTGCGGCGAATCATGGGAGGGGGGGTCGCGGGGGTGTGCTGTGAATCACGGGAGGGGGGGTCACGGGGTGGGCTGCCGAGAATCGCGGGGGAGGTGTGTGTGTGTGTGCCGTGAATCGCGGGAGTGGGGGTTGTGGGGGGGGGGGGTGGGGGGGGTGTGACACAAATCGCCACAAGAAAAAATCAACACAGAAAGGTCAACACATGTAAATGTTAACATAAGTGTGGCACTTCATTGGTGTCCATGTCGACACATGAGAATGAATATGAAAATATTCAAAAAATGAAAAAAAAAACTTCAAAAACTCATGTCAACCTTTTTCATTGTCGACCATAGCCATGTCAGTGTTTTCCATGTGCCATTTAATCCTGGGGCTGCCGCGAATCGTGGGGGGTGCCGCGATTTGCGGGAGGGGGGGGGGTTGCGCGGGGTGGGTGCCGCGAATCGCGGGAGAGCGGGGTTCATGGGGGTTCCGGTGGGGGGTTGTCGCGAATTGCGGGAGGGGGGGGGGGGTCACGGGGGGGTGCCGCGAATTGCCGGAGGGGGGGTTGCGGGGGGTGTGACGCGAATCGCCACAAGAAAAAAATCAACACAGAAAGGTCAACACATGTAAATGTTGACATAAGTGTGGCACTTCATTGGTGTCCATGTCGACACATGAGAATGAATATGAAAATATTCAAAAAGTGACAAAAAAACTTCAAAAACTCATGTCAACCTTTTTCATTGTCGACCATAGCCATGTCAGTGTTTTCCATGTGCAATTTAATTCTGGAGCTGCCGCGAATCACGGGGGGGTGCCGCGAATTGCGGGAGGGGGGGTCGCGGGGGTGGGTGCCGCGAATTGCGGGAGGTGGGGGGTCACGGGGGGTGCCGCAAATCGCGGGAGGGGGGTTGCGGGGGGGTGTGACGCGAATCGCCACAAGAAAAAATCAACACAGAAAGGTCAACATATGTAAATGTTGACATAAGTGTGCCACTTCATTGGTGTCCATGTCGACACATGACAATGAATATGAAAAAATTAAAAAAATTAAAAATAAATCTTCAAAAACTCATGTCAACCTTTTTCATTGTCGACCATAGCCATGTCAGTGTTTTGCATGTGCCATTTAATCCTGGGGCTGCTGCGAATTTAGGGGGGGGGGGTGCCGCGAATCGCGGGAGGGGGGTCGCAGGGGGGGTGCCGCCAATCGTGCAAGGGGGGGTCGCGGGGGGGTTCTTTTTGCCGCGAATCGCGGGAGGGCGGTCGCGGTGGGGGTGTTTTTTCCGCGAATCGGGGGGGGGGGTGTCACGGGGGAGGGTTTGCCGCGATTCGCGGGAGGGGTCGTGGGGGGGTTCTTTTTGCAGCGAATCGCGGGAGGGGGGGTCACGGGGGTGTTTTTGCTGCGAATCGCGGTAGGGGGGGTCGCGGGGGAGCGGGTGTTTTTGCCGCGAATCGCGGGAGGGGGGGGGCGCGGGGGGGGGAGGTTTTGCCGCAAATCACGGGAGGGGGGCGCTCACCTGGTGGCTGTGGAGTAGCAGTGCTGGGCAACATGGGAAGGCAGTTTGTGTCTGGCACTGTCTGTGGGCTCACTGGGCTGGTTCTCTGTCACATACCTCCCAACATGACCCTCTCCAGGAGGGACACAATGCTCTGTTTCTAGACTTCCCCTTAATGTATGATTGCCATCACCTGTTTTAAACAGGTTAATTTCTCAGAAAGGTGTTCAGCACAGATGAAGGCAATCACACATTAAGAGGAAAGTCCATGAACAGAGCGTTATAGACACAGACACCCACTTTGAGTGACAGATGTAGCCAAATATATAGGAGATGTCTAATAGAAGTGACATGATCCTGTAGTGTCACAGAACTCCGTGAGATCGGGTTGTGTGTAATATCCTCATGAAACAGCAGGGGGCGGAATCCTTTCCATGTATCTTATATTAGAGGGGATGCAGGATAACGCTTCTGTGTGCTGGCGGAAGCGGTACATCTGTCAGACCAGACTTAGGTCTACAGTCATTAGGTCGACCCCGGAAGGTCGACAGGGTTAAAGGTCGACATGGGTCAAGGTCGACATGACTTAATGTTGACATGGACCAAGGTCGACATGGGTTTAGGTCGACCGTCATTAGGTCGACGTGAGTTTTTCACTGTTTTTTTACCCGAATGTCGACATGGACACAGTTGGAGTTGAACCGCAGCCCCTCGCATCGCTCGCGATGCTTAGGGCACGGTGCCTCGCTACGCTTGGCACACTATTTTATTCTCCCACCACGCCCTAGTGGATGGTAGGGCATGAAATACCGCCTGTCGGCACATGTCGGCTCAAAAAACAGTGAAAAACTCATGTCGACCTAATGACTGTCGACCTAAACCCATGTCGACATTGGGCCATGTCGACCTTAAGTCATGTCGACCTTTAACCCTGTCGACCTTGGGGCTAGTCGACCTAATGAATGTCGACCTAAGTGTGGTCTGACAGATGACCGTTTCCCGTGCTGGCTGGGTAATATTGCAGCGTTAGTCTCATTCATTCCAATATTACTGCATTTGGGGGATTCGGGAATATCCTGTTACTCTGCCAGAAGCTTGTGTACGGTGATTGTAACGTTTCTGGTTATTGAGGTTTTTGCCCCTTTTCAGCAATATTTAATATTTATTTATTAACAGCTTCTTATATAGCGCACACATATCACATCAGTCCCTGCCCCAGTGGAGCTTACAATCTGTATTCCCTACCACATGTACATGCACACAGACATTCTAGGGTTAATTTGTTGGGAGATAATTAGCCTACCAGTATATTTTTGGATTGTGGGAGGAAACCAGAGTACCAGAAGGAAACCCATGCAAGCACAGGGAGAATATACAAACTCCACACAGTTAGAGCCCTGGTGGGAATCGAACCCATGACCTCAGTGCTGTGAGGCAGTAATGCTAATCATTACACCTTACGTGGTGCCCCTATTTTTTGCAACTGACATCAGCACTGATACTGTAGCAATAGCAGAATGTACAGTACATCCCCGGTCCTTTAGGTGACACTAGCGCTTCTTAAGCCCTACATAAAGTGCGGCTGCATTACCCCAGGAATGGGACCTGCTTTAACTGATCCCGACAGTCACAGAATACACACCAGAGAGACAGAGTAAATACTGTCCTGCTAATCTGGGACAGGTGCAGGGCCTCCATCATGGGGCTTCCGGGACTCTAGTACGGGGCACAGACAGAAAGGAAATGCATCTGAGCGCGCAGCAGGCGCTTACTGCAGGAAAATCGAATTCCTTGCACACGGATGGGCTCCCCGCACAAACCATCGAGACAGGGTGACCCTCGGCGTATTATACTGTTTAGGTCACAGTGCACGACTGATACATTGTAAGAGAATTTCATCTCTGCAGACTGAGAATACAATAATGAAATTGGCTCCCAGATTACGTTTCCTCAGCCGTAATTATATTTCCCTCCGATATTGGCGTTCTAACCGGTTTTATGTTTGCTCTGTATATGAACCCTTGTGCCCCTGCTGCCACACCCATTATTGCAGTGCGCACTGTACTGTGTATATATCAGTGAGCGCAGGGTATACTGTGCTCAGCGACACGAGAGCTGGTAATGGGTACAGCGCACGGTATTAGGTGCCGCTCCATTCATCAGCAGCTAATGAATCATTCTGCAATTATTGCTAATTTGTGGTACAACCATCTCCATCTGCTTATCAGCAAGTATCTGTGCTGTTGTATGTAATCTAGTTATCATTTAATTACCATTGGGAGACTGGATGTTGTGTGTTTAGCGAGTCTTCAAATATTTAGCTTAATGGAATTAGAAAACTGCTTTTTTTTCCTTTTATGTCATATAAAGCACAAAGCGATCTGACGATTGTCCGTATAGATAAGATGGGGACACGGATAAAGGCCAGGGCCAGCAGTGGGTTGGTTATAGGCTACAGGAAGGGAGGTTAGGGTTAGGCTGCAGGAGGAAAGGTTTAGGGTTAGGCTGCAGAAAGGGGAGGTTAGGGTTAGGCTGCAGAAGGGGGAGGTTAGGGTTAGGCTGCAGGAGGGGAGGTTTGGCTTAGGCTGCAGGAGGGGAAGGTTAGGGTAAGGCTGCAGGGAGGGGAGGTTAGGCTGCAGAAGGGGGAGGTTAGGGTTAGGCTGCAGAAGGGGGAGGTTAGGGTTAGGCTGCAGAAGGGGGAGGTTAGGGTTAGGCTGCAGAAGGGGGAGGTTAGGTATAGGCTTCAGGGAGGGGAGGGTTAGGCTGCAGAAGGGGGAGGTTAGGGAGAAAGGAGGTTAGCCTACAGGGGAGGTTAGGGTTAGGCTGCGGGGAGGGAGGTTAGCCTACAGGGGGGTTAGGGGTAGGCTACGGGAGGTTAGGCTGCGGGAGGAGAGGTTAGGGTGTGGGAGGGAAGGTTAGGGTTAGACTGCAGGAGGGAAGATTAGGGTTAGGCTACAGGAGGGGGGTTAGGCTGCGGGAGGGGAGGATTAGGGTAAGGCTGCGGGAGGGGAGGATTAGGGTTAGGCTGCAGAAGGGGAGGGGAGGTTAGGCTGCGGGAGGGGAGAATTAGGCTGCAGGGAGGGTAGGTTAGGGTTAGGCTGCAGGAGGGGGAGGGGGAGGGGAGGTTAGGGTTAGGCTGCAGGAGGGGTGGGGTAGGGTATAATACTTACTGTGATGTGTCTGGATTCCACCTGTGAGGATCTGCTGGTATACGCACCCACCGGTGGTATATTAGCATGTCCATCAGTGACCACAGCAATATCAGGCAATTGTACTATATACTGTACCTAATGTTTGTACATAGTAATCACATTCGATGGTCCTATGTCTGGCAAAATACTAATCACGGTCTCCCTGTCATTGTCACCCCGCAGCCTATTTGACCTGGGAGGAGAATATTACTGCTACAGCTCAGACATAACCTGCTCCTTCCCAGCCAATGGGAAGTTCACGCCAAACCAGAGAGCAATATACGAGGCTGTGCTGAAGGCCTCTCGCGCCATCATGAATGCCGTTAAGCCAGGTAAGAGACTGACGTCCGTCCCCATTATATTTCTGTGATCGCAGGAAGGGCCTATTTAATATGATATTTTGTAACCTTTGGCAACCACAGAACGATTGATGCTGAAATATTATTGGTTACATTAGTCTACTGTGTTCAATTATATCAAATACCTAACAGCACACCTCAATATGTTGCATCTCCTTTGTGTCATCGCATTCACCAATTACAGCGACATGCGGCAGATTTACCAAGTGATATTCTTGTTTTCGCTAGTTACGGATAAATGGAGCCAATGTCGTGTGTTTCATAAATGACAGGAGCTGATTGGCTGGAGCAGCATTTATCTGTAATAAGTGATAACAAGAATATCACACTTTGTTAAATCTGCCCCTGTTCGTGGTAATGTTATCACGTGTATGTGCAGCCCTCTAGCCACCAAGTTGCTTCACATGCAGGTTTTTTTGTGTGTACACCTGGTTTCTGTGCTATTAGTGATGCAGCCCATCGCAACGCAATCTTTGGTATGTGCTGAGAGGCGTTCTGCTGCGTCCTGCAGATGTAGAGAGAGTCGCTGTTACCCAGCTCAGTGCGACTTACTCACTTTGCTGGCGTATTGAGGCCTGGTTATCTTGTAATTTGGTTTTTGTTTGCTATGTACGGCGCTGCAGACACTTTGCGGCGCCTTATAAATAAACAAACTACTACGGTACTTGTTTCCTAGCACGGCCACAATCTTAAGTAATCGTGTCCCTTAATTAAGGGACACGATTACCCCGATGGACCCGATTTCTTTTGAAATCAGGTCCATTTTGCCGGCTAGGAAACAAAAATCGGGGGCATCGCGTCGGTCGGGACCATTAACATTGGTCCCGACGCGACCGACGCGATGCCCCCGATATTTGCATTGACTTCAATGTTAAAAAAATTTTTAACATTGAAATCTTGTCGTGAACGGTAAAATATCGGGGGCATCGCGTCGGTCGGGACCATTAACATTGGTCCCGACGCGATGCGACGCGATGCACCCGATTTTTACATAGGATTCAACGTTAAAAAAAATTTTAACATTGAAATGGTGTAAAAATGTAAAAAAATGTGAAATGGGTCAATATGACCCATTTGACATTATAAATGTCCCCGTCGTCGCCCCACGATAGACGCCAACCCGAAGCGTGGCGAGCGCAGCGAGCCCGCGAGGGGCGGCGGTACGCGTCCTCCGACCTTTTCATGCCCTACTATCCACTAGGGCGTGGAGTGAGAATAGAATAGTGTGGCGAGCGCAGCGAGCCACCGAGCCCGAAGCGTGGCGAGCGCAGCGAGCCCCACGAGGGGACGCGGATACCTTCACAGGTAAACGCGTCCCTTCGCGGGCTTCACAGGTGTCCGTGGCGACGCGGACACCTGTGAAGCCCGCGAAGGGACGCGATTACCTGTGAAGGTATCCGCGTCCCCTTGCGGGGCTCGCTGCGCTCGCCACGCTTCGGGCTCGGTGGCTCGCTGCGCTCGCCACACTATTCTATTCTCACTCCACGCCCTAGTGGATAGTAGGGCATGAAAAGGTCGGAGGACGCGTACCGCCGCCCCTCGCGGGCTCGCTGCGCTCGACACGCTTCGGGTTGCCGTCTATCGTGGGGCGCTGTGTACGCGCTTCAATTTGGGGGGGTTTGGAATTTTTTTCATTCAATCCAATGTAAAATTGGGTCCCAGGGACCCAATTTACATTGGATTTAATGAAAAAATCGGGTCAAAAATCGGTCGGTCGCGTCGATCGCATTGCATGCGACCAAATCGCATGCGATGCGATCGACCCGATTTTTTTCAGCACGACCACCCCGATCTTAATCGGTGTGGCCGTGCTAGGAAACAAGTACCACTACTACTACTACTGGTGTATGAGGGCCCATCTCTACCTATTAGCATACGAATTTGATAAATCTTTGCAAATTGCGACGTGAACACAACACTGTTTGGTGGGACACCGATGTCTACAGGCAGATCGGTTTCTGTAAATCAGGGCTGTCCTGGATAAGTTGTGACCAGCATGGCTGCCCCCGACCAAGTGTGGGCAACTCCAACAATGACGGCAATTAATGAGATCTAAATGTATTTCACTAGTGACCACGAGACCGCCTTCTGATATTACTTTCTTGTGTAAAACGTTGTAAAACCATAAATTGCAACCAAACACTTAATATTTTTTTATTTTTTAAAGCGTGTTTTTACCCTGATTTGTGACTGGTGGAGAATGAACCGTTTGCGCTACACCTGTTTGTTGGAAGTTACTGATACATCTGAGAGAGTGACACAGTTTCCTGTCCGAACAGCACACGTATGTTCTGCACACGCTGACCTATATCTCAGCCTGCGCCCGGCCATGAAACCGCTTGTCGTCCTCTCTGTCTGAGCAGCGCAGACGATTTCCGATTGGCATTACAGCAGGGTTCCTGCCAAGTGATTACAGCCCCTTCCATTATCACACACAGCGCTGGAAAAGGACCCATTTGCCGGATTACCATTGCTATAAATTTTGTGACTCTGTCAGTGCGGGCGAGTGGAAGGGGCTCGCTAGGGCTGGGAGACCGTCACAGGAAACAGGCAGCAGTCTGTCCCTGAGAGACAACACTCTCTCTGTGATATCGCCCTCGCTTTTCTCTCCGCTCTCAGGGTGAGGATGTGGCTGTCACCGGCTGGCTTTTCATGGCTGTTTGATGAATGACCTCTCTTTATAGATCTGAGCAGGCGTTAGATGGTGAAAAGATGTTCACCTTATGCACTGCAGGTAGAGTGACCTTTAG
The DNA here is from genome assembly GCF_055691185.1 of Crinia signifera. Lineage (NCBI taxonomy): Eukaryota > Metazoa > Chordata > Amphibia > Anura > Myobatrachidae > Crinia > Crinia signifera. The sequence continues at coordinate 47,835,915 of NC_139227.1, forward strand.
TTTATTCCACCATGGTCTCACTTGCTTCAAAAGACTTGCAGACTATTTTATTTCAGCAGTAGTCGACTTTTAAAATCATAACTCACATAATCTTCTGTACAGGACCTACGTACAAACAAAGTGAACATATATATATATATATATATATATATTTATTTTTTTTCACCATATACGCCAGTGATCCTAATGGTCCAGTGCCAACATTCGTTAGACCACTAAAACCCACTGGTTCCGAATGGTGCTTTCACCCCAAAAGCTGCTCATAGGCGGTCAGCTCTCTCCTGTAAGTAGCCGGTCTTCTGAAAACGACTTATAACTGAGGTTCTACGTCTTGCTGCGGTATTACCCTGGCCAGCAGCGCACACAATACTTAAACCTTTTATTATATAGGATTTTGAATACTGCTCCGGAGTAATCCCCCCCCATACCCCCCCCCTCTTCCTTGTGGCTTTTGTCGTTTTCACAAAGATTTTTGTTTCTATCCAATTCTGCTCTTTGCTGGTGACCAAGACAACGATGATGTTGAAACCGATCCCAAGGTCCGGACGGAACAGGACGCTGAAAGTCCCTCAGTGCGTCGCTGCCACAGATGGAAGGGGAATTTTGCGCAGATAGCAAAGTCAGCTAATATGAAACTACTGGTTAGATACAGAATATTTTGTGGTTTATCCGTGGACTCCTCACCTCCCCCCTATTAGAGCTCATTGTCTCTGGCTCGCAGAGCCATGTGATTTATTGGCCTTCAGAGACGGGTCTGGCCTGGCAGGGTCTCAGCCGCTCCCTTGGGTCACAGTGTGGTTTTGCAATCGTGAACGGAACAGTCCAAGTTGCACAGTCAGCGACAGACAGATCTGGGCAGTGACGGACACAGGACACCCGTCACATGTGCAATACTGGAAGATGTCCATCCGCTCAGTGTATCAGGGAACCCCCGTCCCAAATACACTGCACCCCGCCTTTTAGTCCTAATATTAACCATTTCTATTGTCATTGCAGCTTCCTGTTGTGTAACTGGATGCAGAGTAAGATGAGGGAACATGGTCCATCCTTGACTGAACGATTATTCTTGGTACTGTAGGACATCGTGACATCATTGAGGCATGACAATTGGTTTAGACCGCCACAATATGGCTGCCTCCACTGTGTTGCGCTATGCAAGTAGCAGTCATCTGTTTATGCTTTAGCAAATCTCCTCTCTTCAGGGCCATTGCTGAAGATAGGTGAGCATTGGCGCCAGGCAGGACCTAGGGCGTGTCATTGTCGCTTGCACCTGTATTTGGCATGCAAAGTATCTGCATAAGTTCAGGCACTTGGCTTATCCTGGGTCATGGCATCACATGCTCGGCCAGCGGGATGCATTTTGCCTCTGCTACGGCCCTGCATCTCATGATGTGGGCAACCGTGGCCTTGGTAACATCATCCAATGCTTTCTTCCCTTCTCTATTGGTTGTCTCAGACTTGCAGACTGTAAACCCAGCCAGTAACAGTGCAGTACAGGAAGAGGCGGGCCTGATGGCATTGTCATGGAGACTGTGGCGGCAGAATAGATATCCTTTTACCTACAGTATAATGGTTTGGCCTGAGTAGTATTATAGATTTTAATGATCCAGCTTATTGGTGGGGACCCTACACACTTTCATTTACCTCCATGATAATGGCTATTTGCAGATCCCCATCTTTATTTGCCAACTATACGGCATGGCATACCTGTCTGCGAACTACGCCTCCCGGCAACCACCTGTACAGTGATCCTGTTAGTAAATAAGCTTCACCTCCTCCCCCCGACGCCAGCGTACAGAGCTATATAATATTTACACGCCTCCTAATTGTCCCTGTGTGAGAGACCTCAGCTTTATGTGCCTGTCGAGACAGTATTTGTGCTGCGGTGACCTGACATTACCTCTTACCTTATACATGAGGAAGTCTGTGGAGTAGGAGCAGGGCGAGAGTTAACGTCAGGACATTGTTACCTAGCCTGCAGCATCTGTGCAGGGAGAGGTGCAGCTGCTCAGGCGTACAGTACAGGGGATTACTGTGCACAGACGGGTGAAGACCCCGGGGGGCCATGGGCCACATACTTATTTAAACCCACTTCCCGCTCCCGTTTTGTATCACAGTGAAAGGGAAAAAATATATATACTGTATAATACACAATTCTCATGTGGGAAAAACAGCACACACCAGACACTACTTAGTGTCAACAACCATTTTATTGTTCTTATCAGAGCTTGTCGTGGGGGAACTAGGGCGATCCAATAGGTATAGGTGCCCCAGTTCCCCCAACTATACCTGGGCTAATTTAAAAATGCAGCACCTCCAATATCCCTCCTGTTAGTAAGGGACAACAAATTCAAACACAACACAGAAAATGATTGGAATGCGCCAATTCCATATACCATATACATATACCATATACATACACCATATAATATCCATATACATATACCATATAATATACATATACCATATAATATCCATATACATATACCACATAATATCCATATACTGTACACATACCATATAATATCCATATACTGTACACATACCATATAATATCCATATACCATATAATATCCATATACTGTACACATACCATATAATATCCATAAACATATACCATATAATATCCATATACTGTACATATACCATATAATATACATATACCATATAATATCCATATACCATATAATATCCATATACTGTACACATACCATATAATATCCATAAACATATACCATATAATATCCATATACTGTACATATACCATATAATATACCGTATTTGCCGGCGTATAAGACGACTGGGCGTATAAGACGACCCCCCAACATTTCCAATCAAAATATAGAGTTTGTTATATAAGTGCACCCGGCGTATAAGACGACCCTCCCACTTGAAGGCATGTTTTTCCAGGGGGAAAAAGTAGTCTTATACGCCAGCAAATACAGTACATATACCACATAATATCCATATACATATACCACATAATATCCATATACATATACCATATAATATCCATATACCATATCATATCCATAAACTGTACACATACCATATAATATCCATATACATATACCATATAATATCCATAAACATATACCATATAATATACATATACATATAATATACATATACTGTACATATACCATATAATATACATATACCACATAATATACATATACCACATAATATCCATATACATATACCACATAATATCCATATCCATATACCATATAATATCCATATACCATATAATATCCATATACATATACCATATAATATCCATATACCATATAATATCCATATACATATACCATATAATATCCATATACCATATAATATCCATATACATATACCATATAATATCCATATACCATATAATATCCATAAACTTTACACATACCATATAATATCCATATACATATAACATATAATATCCATATACCATATAATATCCATAAACTTTACACATACCATATAATATCCATATACCATATAATATCCATATACCATATAATATCCATATACCATATAATATCCATATACCATATAATATCCATATACATATAATATCCATATACATATACCACATAATATCCATATACATATACCATATAATATACATATACCATATAATATCCATATACTGTACACATACCATATAATATCCATATACATATACCATATAATATCCATATTCATATACCATATAATATCCATACATATACATATACCATATAATATACATATACCATATAATATACATATGTGTGTGTGTGTGTGTGTGTGTGTTTTACCAGCTAAACAGTGTTACACAGGTGCTGGACTACAACTCTCCTCTATATGTATGTGTGTGTGTATGTGTGTGTGTGTGTGTGTGTGTGTGTGTTACCAGCTAAACAGTGTTACACAGGTGCTGGACTACAACTCTCCTCTATATGTGTGTGTGTGTGTGTGTGTGTTACCAGCTAAACAGTGTTACACAGGTGCTGGACTACAACTCTCCTCTATATGTGTGTGTGTGTGTGTGTGTATGTATGTATGTATGTATAGATATATCTATATAATACATATGTTCTGTTGTAGAATACAAGCAGGCATGCACAGGGCTAATTGCTTTTATTTATGCGCGCTTCTGGGGAGCAGCGACCGGCATGTCCCTACAATACGGGCATCACCTTGATCTTTGCAGTGATAGATAACTACTGTAGCACTGAACAGCTCAAGGTGAGATTTTCATGATTTTTTTTCTTTTGTTGGATGTTTTACTGCTCGAAGCCTGGCGAGCGAATCAATGGTGTCGAAACTTGACACAAAAAACAACGGTGACCTTTCTCATGTTGACCTGGTACTTGATGACCTTTGGGGTTCGGCTTAGACACTGTCGACTTTATTATCCACACCCTTATGGCAAGAGTGCCATACCAATGGGGACAAACCCCCTACAGAAAGACCATTTACAGTATCCTGGACTGAGCGATATCCAAGGTCATGATGACTAATGTATGATCAGCGGTTGTAATAGTGAAATGATGAGCTGCGTTCTGTGCAGATGAGGGGTTCCCATTACTACTTCTGTGACTTGTGTCCTCAGCAGCTCTTATCTCCCTGCAGTGGCCCAGCATTGTGGCCCCATCTGCTTCCCACAGACCCTGACCCCTCACCTTCTGTCTGCAGACGCTGATACTAACCAGCACATAAATTCTGTCCCCTATTCCCATTGTGACTCCATACCAAGAGAAAATAAATAAGACTCTAACACCGCTAATGTGCACAGACACCAGAGCTGCGGCTTGTGGTCCTGTGACAAACAATGCACATTCCTCATGTATACAAGGCTTGTATTGAAGGCAGGAGTCTGGGACAGATATATCACGGCTGCTGGAAAATAGATTGCATGTGCTCAGCGTGTACACACAGATGTGTCCTGACTGGGCGCCACGCGGTGCGTCTGAGACTCTCGGAGACGAAAAGCCGCTCACGGCCATTTTGTATCACCTGCCTCATTGCCCGATAAAAAAATATCGGGAAGTGGAGGGGATACCCCCCAATATGTATTATAGTGTATTAGCCCCAACGGGTACTTGGCAAAGGGTTCCTGCCTCTCTTCTGCCCCTGCCCCTATGCCCCACAGTTATGCAGTGGGAACCATGAGTGAGGAATGTGGGGGGAAGGCCCTTGTGGTACGCACCTCCCAGAGATTGACATTAATCCTGCACCAGTGATGCTCACACTCCAAATGGGATTCCGATGGCTGACAGACAATGTCTACGTCCACACCATATGGTCTATATAGACCAAAAAGTAGACACAAACAAAAGATCAACATGGCAATGGTCGACACATAAGTTCAACATGCTTTTTTCACCATTTTTCTCCAATTTTTGGGGACTTTGTTATAATTCCACATGGATTCCGGTCGGAAACGTTAAAGTGCCGAGCACAGCGGTGTAAGCCAAGAAAACCTCATGTCGGCTGTTTCATATGTCAACCTAGCATTTGTGTTGACTTCTTGTGTATGACCTGTTCTATGTTAACCTTTTTTTCATGTCAACTTTGTGCTTATCCGACCATTTATGGTCGATCTAGACGCTGTCAACTCTATAAACCACACCCACAGTCCACATGAACTGCTATTGTGAACAGTAATGCGGCGCACTAATTGTAGGGCCTTATTCTCAGGTGTCGACACTGACACCAGAAAACGTGAAAAACTTATGTCAACCTTGTCATGCATTGCTCTTTCCTGCCTTAACCTTTTTCCTGTTTCGACATTTAGCATGTTGACCTTCTGGGGTAGACCTATTGACTGTTGCCCTAGACATAGTCTGGTCCAGATGTACTAAGCTTGAAAAGTGTCAAAATGGAGAGTGATGAACCACCAGCCAATCTGCTCCTAACTGCCACGTTATGGCCTGGCTTTTAAAATGACAATTAGGAGCTGGTTGGTTGGTGGTTTATCGCTTACTACATGTCACCGTCTGTGCTATACCACACCTGTATTGTGAGGGCGTTTGTTCCCCAGCAGTCCGGGTACTAGCAGCGGTCTCCCCTATAGGCTGGGACTCTGTGGTGCTACAGTTGAGCCCCGCATTGGATTGTTAGGGCCCCTGTTACTGTAAGAAGCCCAGAGCGAGGATTATCTCAGCCCTAACAGTTATTTGCTCAGCAGATGTTAATGTAAATGATGTTCGCTGGAAAGAAGTGTAATGTGGAGGGGCTGCCGGACTGTCTGGTTGATCTTACATCACCGCGTCCCCTGTGGGTGCTGTTGGGAAAGGTGGTCTATTGTCTCGTACAGTCGGCTGTGCCCTTCATTGGTAGCTGGCCGCCGTGTGCTACTGGTCGCTCTCACTCTCCCCGAGCGGCCTGGCCATTGGGTTACTGACCTGTATTACACATTCTACCATTTGGCAGGCAGGGAGGAATTAAACAGACATACCATCAGCAGATTCTGTTGTATGGGGTAGGGACCTTCCATAGTGCTAGGACTCTTCCTATCCAGCTGTGCGAGGGGGGGGGGGGCTGTGCACAATGACAGCTACATTACCCATGTCTGTATAAACGGACACCTCAGATACCCTGAATATGTATCTGGTATAACTACAATATGTTGGGTGGGGGCTGTGCACGATGACTGCTACATTACCCACGTCTGTATAGATGGACACCTACGATACCCTTAATATGTATCTGGTATAACTACAGTATGTTGGGTGGGGGCTGTGCATGATGACTGCTACATTACCCACGTCTGTCTAGACCTGGAGTAGCCAACCCTAGTCCTCGAGAGATACCAACAGTGCATGTTTTGCAGGTCTCCTCACAGAATCACAAGTGAGCTAATTAGCTCCACCTGTGGATCTTTTAAAATGTGTCAGTGATTAATGAGTGCAGCTGTGCAGCAGCTAGGTTGTCTGGAAAATGTGAACTGTTGGTAGCTCTCGAGGGCTAGGGTTGGCTACCACTGGTCTAGACGGACACCTCAGATACCCTGAATATGTATGTGGTATAACTACATTGTGTCGGATTTGTCGTGAAGTGCGTGAAACCCCTCATATTGCGCTGGTCCCCTGGATGTCGGGGACAGTGGCATACAACAATACTCAGGTTAAGCGACCTTTATATTTAGAGGGGAATTATCCAAAGGTCATTTACCTTGAAACATGATCACACGGCCCCCCAATGATTTTGTAATTTGCTGTGTATGAGAGAATATTACTAATGGTGGATAACCTCAGGTCTCTGCCCCCCTAATAATGACCTCAGTGTCCTGTTCCCTGCTGCAGCCGTCCTTATTACCATGTACTTGTCCTACATTAGCGTGTGCTGCAAGTTATTTTCTTGTTTTTTTGCTCATTTATGTATTGTTAGGTGCTGCGGAACCCTTGTGGCGCCAAAAATGTGCATAATAATAAGTACTATTGATCCTTTTTCTTACAAATCTACTTATGAATGTTATGAACCATTTGCATAGCTGTGTAGCGCACACAGGTATGGGAGGGTGCAGAATTTGCGCAGTATGTTAGGAAACGGTTAGTGCGCAACGCAGGCGGCGGGATGTTCTGATATCAGTGCGATACACATGTCATCAGTATCAGCCACACATGGCACAATCTGTGCCAGTCTTATTATAGGCCTGATTCATAGGTGGGTGCTCTGCCTACTGTATGTCCCGTGCAGTGATGCCAGTTGTTTGCAAACACATCCAAATTTGTGTTCCTACGGGTATGGGTCATTGGGTTGACTCAATTTATGTTGACATGCATTGGGTCAACCACTGAAGGTTGACACCTGCAATAGGTCGACATGGGTAAGGTCATAAGGGTTGGAAGGTCAACTCAAGCATTAGGTCAATCGGTACTCTTTACCTAGCACGGCGCCCACGATTTTGATCGTGGGCATCGCAGGTAAAAAAATCGCGGGCATCGCAGCCATTGAATGCACTAAAAATCGGGTGCGTTAACAATTGTGGGGGCCATTTCACACTTCAGGGTGGGTATTTGGCCTCTGTGTGCCATTTAATATTGTTTCCTATGGAAAAATCGTGTCAATTGAGGCATTAAACAGTAAAATCGGGTCAATTGAGAAATTTAACATTGTTCCCTATGGGAAATCGCGGGCATCCGTGCTAGGTAAAGAGTACCGGTCAATCTTTTGACTGTCGACCTTCCCATTGTTGACCTAATGCTTGGGTTGACCTTCCGACCCTGTCTACCTTACCCACGTCAACCTATTTTAATAAGGTCTACCTAATGACCGTATCCCGTCCCTACAGAGCCGCAGTTGCTATTTCAGGCACACGCACAGAGAAGTGTAAAGAAAATGTAGCGGGGGGAAGTTTCATTGGTGCATTTAAAGACCCGCCCATTGCTATGACTGCATGTAATGCTGCTGAAAGTGGGTGTTGCTCCCCTGTGTGTCTAAATAAGTGTGATTGGGTCCTGTCACTCTTGTGCGGCCGGCAGGCTGGGAGAGTGACTGGCAGACCTGCCGGAACGCTCTGTGCCCGCTCAGAATCAGCTGGGGAAAATAGCTGAGTGCGGGCATGCTAGCTCCAGCGGTCTGTGGCAGGATAATAAAAATATATATCATACAAGGTTGCCATTAATGCAGCACAGCATCATTTATCTCCATGAGTCATACTAAGCAAATTCCAGTTTAGGGGTTTAATAGTCCCGTAACTTATAATTGGTGCTTCAATGTTTGTATGCAGGTGAAAGGTCCACCTTACAGATAGTAACCTGTGTGTTTAGTTTGGCTTAGACCTGCCAGATAAGTTATATTGGTCTTTGGACCTTTTTACTCTTCCAAGTGTTTGCACATCAGGGTGAGACCAGGGAATGGTGTTCAGTAGATCCGTTGTCCGCTCTTTGTCCTCTAACGGTACTTACAGTTATACCAGGACAGTCCTGCCTTCCCTCAGGGGACCTGGCGGTTATACTGGGACAGTCTCACCTTTCCCCTGTGAGGAGGTCCTGACGGTTATACCAGGACAGTCCCGTATTCCCCCTGTGAGGAGGACCTGGTGGTTATACCGCGACAGTCCCGTATTCCCCCTGTAAGGAGGACCTGGTGGTTATACCAGGACAGTCCTGTATTCCCCCCTGTGAGGAGGACCTGGCGGTTATACCAGGACAGTCCCGTATTCCCCCTGTGAGGAGGACCTGGCGGTTATATCAGGACAGTCCCGTATTCCCCCTGTGAGGAGGACCTGTTGGTTATACCAGGACAGTCCCACTGTCCCGCTGTGAGGAGGACCTGGCGGTTATACCGAGAGAGTCCCGTATTCCTCCTGTAAGGAGAACCTGGCGGTTATACTGAGAGAGCCCCGTATTCCCCCTGTGAGGAGGACCTGTTGGTTATACCAGGACAGTCCCACTGTCCCGCTGTGAGGAGGACCTGGCGGTTATACCGAGAGAGTCCCGTATTCCCCCTGTGAGAAGGACTTGGCGGTTATACCGGGACTGTCCCGCATGCCCCCTGTTAGCAGGACCTGCCCTAGGGCAGTACCGTTGTCGCCCCAGCTTCTTACCCATCTGTAAATGCAGAACCTGTTGTCTCCCTTTATATAGAAACTGTTCTGCACACTGACATCAGTAGGTCGCGCCTCCTACTCATCGCTGTGATACAAAAATAAGGTTTCAGTCACTGCCAGTAGTGCGCACCCCTTAGTGTGTGATGGGCAAAACTGGGGTGGGGTAGGTGGCTACCAGGCAGGTGAATATGACTGTATGACCTATGGTACAGGATTGTATTTGAGATGACCATAATTCCATGCCGAGCACAGAGCACATCACAGCAATCTGGGTGGCCACTTGTAGGCTAATGTGCCCCGTGCTGTATATTATAAGCATATTACACATCACACTTGAAACCGTAACAGCCCCATGCTGTTCTACATGTCCCTCATCTGCAAGCCGAATTCTAATATTCAGAATAAGTAGGGGGGTGGGTTATCCCTTGTAATACACATTCTGGGGATGATGCTGGAACCCAGCGATTATACACATGTGGTCATCACCGGTGTGATATAGTTAGGTTATCAGTGCGGACGGGCTAAGGGATGTGTGATATAGGTACTTGTGTAGTTTCACCGGTTTGTACGCTCAGCAAACTATCTAAAATAAACTAACTTAACTCCATGCCAACATGGATAGTTCATACCCCCACTATCCATGTTGGCATGGAGTTGATTTTAGCTAGCGTGGCGAGCGTAGTGAGCCACCGAGCCCGCAGCGTGGGCGAGCGAAGCGAGCCCCGCAAGGGGACTCAGACGCATGGCGCCGTGAAACTACACAAGTACCGTGATATGTCTACAGCACTGTGTCTAGAGGTTGTTGTATAACGTCTGGTTGTTGTATTGTGTCTATGGTTTGTTGTATTTGGTCTTTACATGACTGTACTGTCTCTAGAGGTTGGTATGTCTGTACATGATTGTATTGTGTCTAGAGGTTGTTGTATTGGGTCTGTAGGTTGTCGTATTGTCTGTAGGTTGTTTTATTGTGTCTGTAGATTGTTGTTGTGTCTGTAGGTTGTTGTATTGTGTCTGTACGTGAATGTTTTGTGTCTGTAGGTTGTTGTAATTGTGTCTGTAGGTTGTTGTAATTGTGTCTCTACGTGAATGTATTGTGTCTGTAGTTTGTTGTATAGTGTTTGGTTGTTGTATTGTCTCTGTACATGATTTTGTTGTGTCTGTTTGTTGTATTGTGTCTGTACGTGAATGTATTGTGTCTATAGGTTGTTGTATTGCGTCTGGTTGTTGTATTATGTCTGTAGTTTGTTGTATAGTGTTTGGTTGTTGTATTGTCTCTGTACATGATTGTATTGTGTCTGGTTGTTGTATTGTGTCTGTAGTTTGTTGTATAGTGTTTGGTTGTTGTATTGTCTCTCTACATGATTTTATTGTGTCTGTTTGTTGTATTGTGTCTGTACATTGTTATATATAACCTGTGCCTCCTCTCACGGTGGTATAGCCGGATGTGATTGTAGTGTGTCTATAATTTGTTGAATAGTGTCAGGTTGTTGTATTGTCTCTGTACATAATTGTATTGTGTCTGTATATTGTTGTATAGTGTCAGGTTTTTGTATTGCGTCTGTACATGATTGTATTGTGTCTGTACATGATTGTATTGCGTCTGGTTATTGTATAGTCTCTGCACATGAGTGTATAGTGTATGTACATTGTTGTATATAACCTGTGCCTCCTCTCAGGGGTGGCATGGCCGGATATGCACCGCCTGGCTGACCGCATCCACCTGGAGGAACTGACCAGGATTGGCATCTTGAAGGGCAACGTGGATGAGATGATCAAAGCCCACATGGGTGCAGTGTTCATGCCGCACGGTCTGGGTCATTTCCTTGGGATTGACGTCCATGATGTTGGAGGCTACCCAGAGGTCAGTACTGTATAACTATGAGCCCCATGTGCCATGCAGCGTTCCTGTGTACTGGTATAATGTCCCTGATCTCTGCTGATGTGTAAATAATCCATTGCCTTGGTGTCACTTCTTGTGATTTGCTGGTTCAATCATTGGGCCCCCCGTACTTTGATGTCTCTCTAGTCTCATCTCTGCACCTGTAATACCGGCTGCCCCGCAGGAGCTGCACATGTGCTGCCCGCCAGATATAGGCGCACCTGCACAAGAGCACAGTGACATCATCGCTTATCGGGCTGGTGACTTGTCTGCAGCTTACTGTGGCTTATGGGGCCCACGCACCTAGCGATTCCCTGGCATTGTCTAAGAGATCTCTTTACATCCCCTAGAAAATGCCCTTTCATCGCTCCGTGTGTTGAGGCATAGCGGTAGTGATGTGCAGCGCAATCGCCCTGGCGATTAATATCCAGCAGGCTGGATAAATCCATAATCGCCGGTGTCAAGGAGAACACTGACAGATCGCTTAGCGGCACATTGCTGTGCAGTGCTGTGTGCTGAGTGATGTAACATCTCCCCGTGCTCCCTTAACAGCCAGGAAAGTCCCAGGGGGCTCTGATTGGCCTCCAAGTGTCTTCATGACCACACACACACACTATCGTCTCTCCCTTCCTACCATTTCTCATCTTTGTGTCTTATCGTGGTAGTTGGTGTAGGGTCTCGGGCAGGTTGGTTTGATTGGTTGAGCGTGCTGGGAATGTGGGCAGATGGGCATTGGTGAGCTGGCTAGAGGGAGAGGCTATGGGGTCCATTTATCAATGAGTTTTAGCTATTTAAGACTCATCACAAATGATAAATGGTGCTTTAGCCAATACGATCCTAACTGGCATGTGTTTAAAAAATAACAGGAACTGATTGGCTGAAGCATCATATATTATACATACTTCTGCTACGTACTTTTACTTTGAGCTGTGACCGTTTTTACTTTCATTTTGAGCTGTGACCGTTTTTAGCCCGCAAACTCTCCGCCCCACCCCCAGTCCCTATCTGCTCCTATCTCCAATGTCTGTCCTCACAGCTCCCTCTCTCCATATCCAGCAGGTTTGAAACACATCAGTGCCCCTGCAAACATTGCTTTCACTTTCTGTTATGAGATCTTTTGGCACACAAAGGAGTAATTTATTTTGTCGTGCGGTCACTGGTGGTACTTCACCTCATAGGAGGAGTAGTTAGCCATATATATAAATAGCATCTATATAACAGTTATATTTAATAGAGCACACTCAGGGGTAGATTTATTAAGCTCGGTGAAGTGATAAAGTTTCTGGTTTTTATCACCGGCCAATCAGCTCCTACCTGTCATTTTTCAAACCAAGCCTGTAACTTCACAGGTAGGAGCTGATTGGCCCGGTGATAAAAACCAGACACTTTATCACTTCACCGAGCTTAATAAATGTGCCCCAAAGTTCCTAATGGATTTCCTGAGGCCACAGAAGATGGTATTGCTGCGTCATCCCAGCCTCTGTCAGTGCTGCAACTTGTAAGGAGAGATGAGAGGATGCATTAACAAAGAATAAGGATATTCACAATGTTATCTGTGATTAGCGATTAGCTGCTGCTGTTCCATGTTGCTTTGGGTAACGGGCTCTAATATGCAATATCTAGGTTGCCTAGATATTGCATTTTAGAGCCCAATAGCACTCCAGCTTCTGTGCAACTACATATCCCAGCATGCCCTGCCACAGATTTTTTGATAGGCCAGGCTGGGATGTGTAGTTCTGCAGCAGCTGGAGTGCTTACCCCCTAATCTAGACCATCTTTAGAGAAGCGTTACTGCTTTCACTTACTGTGCGCATTGGCTGCAAATGCTGGTGCTAAAGTTTGGGGTGGGGGTTCTGTTATCCACGGAGACCCTGTCAGTGGGAGGTGGGGGTTTTGCTGTTGTATTCAGCCCGGAGGTGGCTCCGATCCATTGCACATTACTGCTCCCTCCAACAGCTGATTCCATTTTGTGTTCGCACTCTGTGATTAGGTTTTTTTCCAGTGGCCAGAGTATACTTTAGCGCTTGTTACAAGTTGGAGCAGGTTTACCGTGTGTGTTCCAGAACTTAAATTGTAGTTTCTCTGTGACAGAAGAACATATTGTTACAGATCTTTTGGCTGATTTAGGCGGACTGGTTGTGCTGAAATTCTAAATAAACAGCACAGCCAACCTGGACGGTGTATGGAAAGGGGAGATTTCGGATTCCATCCTGCGCCCTTTCTACACCACTTTTCTTCCAGGAAGATGTTTACAGTCAGATAATAAAGCATCTTTTTCTGCGCCAACTAAATGAGTTCTTATTTTAAAGGTAAAGCACACCGCTATTGTACTGTATAGGCCAGTTGTGGAACTACAAATCCAAGCATGCCTTGGGAACTTACTGCTCTCCAGTAGTACAAGTAGTTCAGGTGTTATTTATAATTTAAAAAAAAGGGGGGGGGGGGTCCCCTCAGTCTTTGGCTAGTGCGGAGACACAGGTAGTCTGTCTTTGTGCTAGAACTTGGGAGCACAGCTACTACGGAGACACAGGTAGTCTGTCTTTGTGCTACAACTTGGTGGCACAGCTACTGCGGAGACACAGGTAGTCTGTCTTTGTGCAAGAACGGGGGGGGGGGGGGCACAGCTACTGCAGAGACATAGGTAGTCTGTCTTTGTGCTAAAACGGGGGGGGGGGGGGCACAGCTACTGCGGAGACACAGGTAGTCTGTCTTTGTGCTAGAACGGGGGGGGGGGCACAGCTACTGCGGAGACACAGGTAGTCTGTCTTTGTGCTAGAACGGGGGGGGGGGCACAGCTACTGCGGAGACACAGGTAGTCTGTCTTTGTGCTACAACTTGGTGGCACAGCTACTGCGGAGACACAGGTAGTCTGTCTTTGTGCTAGAACGGGGGGGGGGGGCACAGCTACTGCGGAGACACAGGTAGTTTGTCTTTGTGCTAGAACGGGGGGGGGGGCACAGCTACTGCGGAGACACAGGTAGTCTGTCTTTGTGCTAGAACTTGGGGGCACAGCTACTGCGGAGACACAGATTGCCTGTCTTTGTGCTAGAACGGGGGGGGGGGCACAGCTACTGCGGAGACACAGGTAGTTTGTCTTTGTGCTAGAACGGGGGGGGGGGGCACAGCTACTGCGGAGACACAGGTAGTCTGTCTTTGTGCTAGAACTTGGGGGCACAGCTACTGCGGAGACACAGGTTGCCTGTCTTTGTGCTAGAACGGGGGGGGCACAGCTACTGTGGAGACGCAGGTTGTCTTGGTCCTCAAGTACCCCCAACAGTGCATGTTTTCCAGGTCACCTGGCAGAGACACAGGTGCATTCATTATTCGGACACATTTTAAAAGATCACAGGTGGAGCTACTTATTTTACGTGTGATTCTCTGTGGGGACCTGGAAAACATGCACTGCTGGGGGTACCTGAGGACCAGGGTTGGTAAAAACTGTGTTCTAGGGACAGAATTGTGCTGTTTCTTCAGTGGCCTGGGAACTTAAAGGGGCCTTGTGTCCCCTAGGTGGGCTCCTCCATATGCCCACCATACAAGGGGTATGGGTGTTACATTACACAATGCTAGTCCTTCACGGGTCAAACCACCTGCGTTTCCCTGCAGATGGGATAGACTTACTGCTGGATCCTGGAGGAGGAGCAGGAGAACTGGTCGGGTGTGGTATAACACACCGATAGTCGGGATTCCGACAGTCATTAGGCCGACGTCGGAATCCCAACTGCACAGCGGGGGGGAACGCAATGAAGCCCCTTGCGGGCTCGCTGCGCTCGCCACCTATTTTATTCTCCCTCTATGGGGGTCGTGGACCCCCACGAGGGAGCAGTCATGATTCCGACGACGAAGTAATGACTGTCGGAATCCCAACTGTCGGAGAGACGTCCGGCACCCAACTGGTCGATGTGGGGACGACTGTGCGCACACATAATAAGGTGGTCTGATGGCGTCACGCCAGCTGTCATCTTATATGATGAAGTTCTCATTGTCATCTATGCTGCTGGGAGAAATATTTTATTTTGGAAATTATTTATTTGTTCCTTTAAGTAAATAACGTGTCCCGGGGTGTAAAGGTCCCACCCCCTCGTAAACTGTTTACTTTATCAGGTATGAAATGGATGGTAAATTATGCAAAAATGAAGGAGGATAATAGCTTGTCCTTTACAGAGGTTATATAATATTACTGAGGCAAATGTTCCAGACTCGCTACCACCTGGCTGCCGTTATATTACGTTGCACCCCACCTACGTTACTAGTCCCACCTTGAGCAAACCCACAATGCACTAGGGCCTGGCTTTGCCTGGGATATCTGTATTAAAATAGAATACCCCTGACCATGGTTTTATTAATGAAGTTCATGTGGTAACATTAATAATACAATAATGGCCTCCGTTACACCACATGTTGGTGAATATGGATTTGCACTTTGGGACATCTCCTTCATCCATTTGATTTGTTTGCAGGGTGTTGACCGCATCGACCTACCCGGCCTGAAGAGCCTTCGCACGGCCCGGAATCTGCAGGAACGCATGGTGCTGACCATCGAGCCAGGAATCTACTTTATTGACCACGTCCTAGATCAGGCACTGGCGAATCCCGCCCAGTCATGCTTCATCAATAATGATGTTCTCCGGCGCTACCGGGGCTTTGGTGGGGTGAGTGACAGCAGCAGCAGCCATTCATCTTGGTGCTAGTAAGCCATTCAGTCTGCTAATAATGGTGTCTTAGGTATCTAGTCACAATACCGTATTGTGTTGACTTTTCCAGTAGGGAGAGACGCGCCTGTGTAACAGAGCGCTGAGGCGGGTGCCACATTACTTGCCCACATAAGGTGTGTACACACTATATCATTAATGACCCCCTGTCCCGTCGTCTGAACAAGTTGTCATATCTGCCTTCATCATCAACGACTGTATGTTCAGCGGTGGAGTCATGGGACGTCACTCAACAGTACCGTTATCGTTCAGAAGCGCTGACCAAATCGTTCTAGAAATCGCAAAGTGTCACAAATGTGAGTAGTCCGATATAGCTGCGGTCTCACACACATCTATTTATATTCATTAGGTCGACATGCATTGGATCGACCACTGAAGGTCGACACCTGCAATAGGTTGACATGGCTAAGGTCGGGGGTGTGGTATAGGGGTCCGACAGTCAGGATCCCAACAGTAATTTTCCCAATGCCGGGATCTCGACTGGCTGGACCCAGACAGCATGGCGAGCGCAACAAAGCCCCTTGCGGGCACGGTGGCTCACTACACGATCCCAACGTCGGTTGAATGCCTGTCGGGATCCCGACTGTCAGGACCCCGTCCGGCACCCAAGGTCGGAAGGTCAACACAAGCATTAGGTCAACAGTCAAAGGTCGTTATGAGTTTTTCACTTTTATTTGAGCAGACATGTGCCGACAGGCGGTATTTCCTGCCCTGCCATCCACTATATCAGGCATTCCCAACCACGGTCCGCAAGGCACACCAACAGTGCAGGTTTTAGTGATATCCAGGCTTCAGCACAGATGGATTAATCAGAATCACTCAGGTACTAATTATGTCACCTGTGCTCAAGCCTGGATATCACTAAACCTGTACTGTTGGTGTGCCTTGAGGACCGTGGTTGGGAATGGCTGCACTAGGGCCTGGTGGGAGAATAAAATAGTGTGGAAGCATGGCGAGCAGAGCAGTATGCTAAGACAATGTTCATGTTGACTATGTCGACATTCAGGTCAAAAAAACATTAAAAACTCATGTAGACCTTTTGGCTGTTGACCAAATGCTTGTTGACCCTGTCGACCTTAGCCATGTCACCCTTTTTCAGGTGTCAACCCAATGCATGTCAACCTTAATTGGGTTGAACCTTACCCTTAAGTGCGAACATACTGTATATTAAACATCACAAAGTAGATGTTATACATAAGACAAGACTACAATAAGAATATAACGGCCTCCATACTGTCACATGCTGAGCGCGGCCTGCCCATCCGCTTATCTCCCCACTGATAACCAGGCTCTAGTACAGTCCTGCTATTCATTGTGACTCATTATATGCAGCGTAATGTTCAGGGTCGATCACGCCGGATGATAAATCAGCGAGGGGGGCGGGGCTATCTGGTTGTACTGATAAGATACAAAACTCCATCATCGGCACATTCCCTGGTAAAGTTTTGGCACGGCCGGCACCATAAACGCTTCCTGTCATTTAACCCTGCAAGTTAATTAGTTGGAGAGAAGTTAATAAGTTGCAGGGAGTTGGAACAGAGAGGAATGAACATTCTATCTTCCCCTAGGTGGCGTGTTGTACCTGCGCTGTAGTCCTGATCGTAGAATGCCAGCGATATGCAATAGTCACGGTGCCAACGCTGCCATACGCCTTGTGCTTACAATTCCATCCAGTCCGCTCCTGACTCAGCTATGTATGGTCCCTCATCACCGTTATGATAGCAACACTGACGTTGTCGGCATCTGTATAATGTCGACATGTCACATGCCTACATTCTACCTAGACTGCAAAGAAATCTTACTGTTAGACAGTAAGGGCAAAGGATAGGATTAGTGGTATCCGGATGATTGATAGTTGGTAGGCCGACATTGGCAAAATGTTGACATGCACAAGGTTGACACAAGCAAAAGATCAACATGAAAATGGTCAACACATGAAAATGTTGACATTTTGTGTTTTTCATGATAATTTTTGTTGGGGGGGGGCGCTTTATCATACTTTTAGATCAATACGTGCTCAACTTTGTATACGTCAACCTACTAACTGCAATGTAGACATTTTAATCTGGAACAGGAGTAATCATACTTCCCCCCCATAAGTGATGCAGGATTCACTAAAAGTCGTCCAGATGTTGGCAAAGTACCAAGATAATTTTGGTGACCTTCTAATCAGGTCAACATTACATCAGTGATGACATGAATGTCGACATTACAGCCATGCTTAGGTGCATTCGTGTAGTCCCTTGGGCCTAGAGACCTATTCCGGTGGCATCCGTCTCCCTGCGCGTCGACAACAGATGTTATCATAGTGATCCGAAACACGATGGTTGGTGCAGACAGACTGCAGGCTCCTAACCTACATTAACTACTCGGTTAGAGGCGCTGGCAGCAGATATGTTTCTGAAAGAACTATTTGGCTACCAATTAAATCCTAGCTGTACTAATTAATGCTAAATAATTAACCCCAGAGGGGATCTATGTGCTGCGCGCAGGATGTGACAGGTCTGGGCAGCAGAGCATGCCCTCAAATAGGAAACTTTGGCAGAGAACTTACATTACGTTGTTCAAAGACTTTAGCAATATTAAATACATACATGTTCTATTTTTAATAAAGTGCAGATTATTTTTTCACATAATAAAAATTTGAGATATAAAAACTGCTCAATAAAACATGAGCACTTCGGCCTGCAGAAAATCCATCATTCACCTGTGGCCTAATCACAGGCTGCTTATATTTATGACAAAAATTATTTCTGTCCTGTTGGAAGTAGTTGGTGTGTCGACCTGAATTAGGACCCCGGAGAGCTGACACTGTGATGTCGGCAAGTGTGCACGTTACACTCACCGGCAGTACAACATAAGTACTTACCAGCCATGGTGACCCACGTACTGGCAGAGCGTATAAAGTGCCGTATCTGCGTTCTGGTGTCCCCATAGTGTTCTCTGACATTCTTATTGTCGACAAGCCGTATGTATCCTATATTCTACTGCTTGTTCTCGTATGATGCAAGACCCTCATACACTAAGGCAGCTACTGTTGAACTTCACATCCCAGCATGCCCTACTACAGTTTTGCTATTTGTCAGTGCTAAAACTGTTGCAGGGCATGCTGAGAGGTGTAGTTGAACAACAAAAAAAGTTCTCGATCTCTGCACTAGGGCAACCTGGGGCCTTCCCGTGCGACAGGATCACATCCGAAATGTCATATGCAGAATGACTGCACACAATATGTGATCCCAGCTTGTATACCATCCAAAAGATTGCTTCTGCAACTGGTGCGATGCGCACCATGGCATTGAACCTGCTGTCAGTTACATGCAATTGAGTGCCGCAATCGCAGGAAAATAGACCAGATCACATGTGAATAGAGTATATGGGGCCTTTAGCGTTGCCCGCAAAGTGCCACCGCCATTGCCACTTTTCCCTTGCACCTTATAGATTTCCATGGGAAAAGGCGTGTGTGCAGCGGTATGTGGCCGAGTATTCAGTTACCCCATAATGGCCGTACCCTATTAGCGACGATCATTTTTCTGCAGTTTTAGTCTGATGGTGATTAACGCGCTATCCAATTATAGCTTGTTCCACTTTCAGGTGATAACGTGTTATTGCAGCTCTGAGGGCCGGCATGGGGCTAATAGGATAGCCCCCAGGGGATCCAATTACCGCTGCTAATTGTATAGCCCTAAGTCTGAAACGTGATGCTGTATAATTGCACATATTAAAAAAAATTTGCATCACATCACCTGTACAGACGTGCCCAGCTGGCGAGTGTTGCAGCAGTTAAATGTTGCACCTATGAGGTTAAAGGGGAAGGGGGGGGGGGGGCATCCTCCAGAATGCCCCATCAGGGTGTGGTCACATCTCCCCTCTGTAAGTACTGGGACCAGGCCCTTCATCCTAATATCGGGAGTGGGTACTTGTGTATTTTGGCGGCGCCCATCGCATCGCATACCATAACACATACGATGGTATGCGATGCGACGCGATATCGTACGATAGTGCACGATGGCATACAATTTTGAAATTGTATGCCATTGTGCATGGCATACGATGCATACGATGCGATGCGATTAAACATTGTATAAGCACCCTAATGGGTGCTTATACAATGTTAAGCACCCAAATGGGTGCTTACAATGTTAAATGCACCCCCACGCCACCCCCCACTATAAACGTGAACCCAAAGCGTGGCGAGCGCAGCGAGCCCGCGAGGGGCGGCGGTACGCGTCCTACGACCTTTTCATACCCCCACTATCCACGTCGGCGTGGAGTTAAGAATAGAATAGTGTGGCGAGCGCAGCGAGCCACCGAGCCCGAAGCGTGGCGAGCGCAGCGAGCCCCGCGAGGGGACGCGGATACCTTCACAGGTAAACGCGTCCCCTCGCGGGCTTCACAGGTGTCCGCGTCGCCACGGACACCTGTGAAGCCCGCGAGGGGACGCGTATAACTGTGAAGGTATCCGCGTCCCCTCGCGGGGCTCGCTGCGCTCGCCACGCTTCGGGCTCGGTGGCTCGCTGCGCTCGCCACACTATTCTATTCTCAACTCCACGCCGACGTGGATAGTGGGGGTATGAAAAGGTCGTAGGACGCGTACCGCCGCCGCTCGCCACGCTTCGGGTTCACGTTTATAGTGGGGGGTGGCGTGGGGGTGCATTTAACATTGTAAGCACCCATTTGGGTGCTCAAAAGCACCCTTTAGGGTGCTTATACGATTTTTGGTCGTATAGGGGGTCAAAATCGCGTCGCATCGCATCGCATGCCATCGGGTGCATGGCATGCGATGCGATGCGATCTGTTCGTCGTACGACGGACATCGGGGGCGCCGCCAAAATACACAAGTACCCGGGAGTGTTACTGGAGAGATCTTAGACATGGGTGCCGTTACTTTTACACAATGCACCAAAATTCCAAAAGGAACCCGGCTGCAACCTGTCCGCTGTGCGACCTAAGTCGTGTGTTTCTTCTTTAGGTGCGCATCGAAGATGACATCGCAGTCACCGCTAACGGCATGGAGTTGCTCACCTGCGTTCCACGTACCGTGGAGGAGATCGAAGCTTTCATGGCGGAAGCCAAAAGCGAGGGAAAGACACTTACCAAGGTGGTTCTCAGCCAGCAGCTGTGAGTGCGCCGGGGGGAATCCTCACGGCCAGCTCTTCCTGTGCCTTCTATTGATTAACCTTAATCTTTGTCTATTAAGCAAATCACAAAGAGCATCAGAGCAGTTCCGATCCTGCTTCCAACCATTGGACAGTCAATAAAACTACATACAAGTCCAGCACTGTTCACTAAGTGGATGCAGTTCTGTTGGCGGAACGTCTTGGCAAATCAACTGTGTTATTACTTTTCCGATGCTTTAACGTCTCCATTACCAAATAAATGCATTTAAACAATATGAGAAAATGAAGGCGCTCTGTTTGTGTATGGATTCAGCTGATGCCCCAGAGAAGGAATAACCGGGCAATGTGTACTGACAGATCCGCCTCTCCCTCCCCCGCCACCAGGGACTGCTCTCTATACAGTTGTGTGTAAGCCTGAGGTTTGTGTGTCCTGTGTACATTCCAACAATAACCTTTGTCTGTTCCCTGCATTCTCCAACTGCTACATTGTATCAAATGTACATGTTAACTACACTGCAGTACGGGGGGGCTTTCTGCTGTTATATGTTATTATTATTATTATAGACAAACCCCCCCTCCCCATGCCGTGTAGACCTTTGACCTGTAGTTGGGGCCAGGGCAGTCTGAACGGTGAGCAGCTTCTCTCTATAGCGGGGTTCACTGTTTGGGCCACTGACACACACACATGCGTGT
This sequence comes from Crinia signifera, assembly GCF_055691185.1. Lineage (NCBI taxonomy): Eukaryota > Metazoa > Chordata > Amphibia > Anura > Myobatrachidae > Crinia > Crinia signifera. The sequence continues at coordinate 47,857,851 of NC_139227.1, forward strand.
TTATAGAGTGCATCAATGCAAGGGTTCCGGGCCCCAACGTATGCCGCCCCTCACAGTCCTAGCAGTGTTTATGTCCGCACCTAACTCATGGTGATAGATTTGGGTTTTCCAATCATTTCGTGGTTTTCCTGATGGTAAAGAACTGCCATATCCCCCTATGCAAGGGTAAAATCTCATACACTGAAACATGGTTCCTGGGGATTAGCGATATTCATTAGGACTCATGCAAAATGTTTGGTTAGAACTTGCACCGAGGACAATGCTTCGGACAGGTTCTGCATTTGTAATGCACTTCGGGAAACCTCTCTGCGTGTTCAGTGAATTTGGGAATGAAAACATTTATCTGTCTTACCTGCGCAACAATCTTCCAGCAGCTGAATGAGGCCCCAACACCGGTTAAAGTTGCTTCACAAAATCATCTGTTTAAAAAAAAAAAAAAAAAGATTTTAATGATATAATTGAACATTAAAAACAAGTAGACGGATTTATGGGCAAATCCAAGGAAACTACTGACCAGATAATTCTACGTAAATTACCCAGACCCCATGCTTGTCATAGTTACTTGTCTGTGCCATGGGGTTGCTCCCTGATGGAATTAGGCTTCCACAGGAGCACCAGCTATGTATAGACCGCCAGTCTGTCTGCTGAGGATGTTGTAGAGATTGATCCAGTGGTGCATCCAATGGATACGTTTTGTGTGTAATAGCAAACGGCACTTGTGTAGTTTCATGGCGCCGTGTGTCTGAGTCCCCTTGCGGGGCTCGCTTTGCTCGCCACGCTATCTAAAATCAACTCCATGCCAATGTGGATAATGGGGGTATGAACTATCCACATTGGCATGGAGTTAAGTGACTTTATTTTAGATAGTTTGCCGAGCGTATAAACCGGAAGTAGCAAGGTGCCGTGCTGGCGCCGTGAAACTACAGAAGTGCCTAGCAAACTTCATCAGATGCAGTTGTGGATAATTCCACACCGACACCTGTCAGTAACTACAGTATATCATGTTGTCACTACCACTGAACCAGTGTCTAGAACAGTGATGGCTAACCTTGACACTCCCGATGTTTTTGAACTACACATCCCAGCATGTCCTGCTACAGTTTTGCTATTTGGCCAAGCTAAAACTGATACAGGGCATGCTGAGATGTGTAGTTCAACAACAGCTGGAGTGTCAAGGTTAGCCATCCCTGGTCTAGAACTTCCTCACATTATATATATATATATATATATATATATATATATATATATATATATATATATATATTGTAAGACAGTGGCAGGGAAAGTCATAGACGGCAGGTACTTTTCCCCTAGAATCCTGTCTTATGGCATATAGACTGCAGGCTATTTCAATCTGTGTGGTAAGCTCCGGCTTACAAAGGGTGTTCTGTCCTGGGCTGGTAATCAGGAGAACACCTGATTCTTTAAAAAGGAGTCAGCCCTCTCCTTAGAGCTCTCTCTCTCTCCCTGGGTGTTGGAGGCAGTAAGCTGCTGCTAGAGAGAGACAAGGCTGTAAGTACTGCATTACTGGATCTATATCTGCTGTATGTGTCCAGTGTCACATAGTGTGGCCCTGGTATAGAGAGGGACGTTTATTCTGTTTAGTTAGAGCTCAGACGAGCAGGTTTTTGTTTTCTGTTTTGCCTGAAGTGTAAAGGCTGTTGTTAGTTTCTTGCTCTGAGTGCTGCAATAAAACTCAGGCAAGCCCTGTTTTGGACCCAAGCCGTGATGTCACTGTCTAAGTCTGTGCCAAATCCTCACCTGTGCCTACCCGTTTGATGCTAAAACCCCACATATGGTGGAGAATGCGAGCAGGCATCTCACTTAAAGAGACATACATCGAACTATAGGACCTTTTGCTACAGCAAGCTGGAAGTTGTTGCTAAAGGCAACCAGCCACAAGTGAGTGTCTGGAGTGCACTGATACTTGCATGTCCTGGCTAAAGGCTGCTGTAACACTGCAACAGGAGACTGTTAAAATGGAGGACCTTTTAAAACACTTGGTGCAGGCAAACGCATGTCAGCAAAAGGTGCATGAGGAGGCCATGCGTGCCCAGGCTGAAACCAATGTTTTGCTGCTTGAATCCAACAGACTAGCCTTAAAGGAACAGCAGCAAATTAATCTGCAATTACAAGAGCAAATACAGAATGTGGCTAAGAGTGTGGCGCAGAGTGTGCAAACACCCCAACCCTTGCTTCCAACCACACGGGCTGCAGTACAGAAATCTCTGCAAAAGATGACTCTCACGGATGATGTAGAGGCCTTTCTTGCGGTGTTTGAACCTGTAGCAGAGCGTGAACAGTTACCCGTGGATCAATGGGCAGGTGTGGTAGCACCTTTTCTAACTGGAGAACCACAAAAGGCGTATTTTGATCTGAGTGAGCAGGATGCTAAGGACTACGCGAAACTCAAGGGAGAGATCCTTGCTCGCTTAGGCGTAAACATGAGTGTGCGTGCCCGGAAGGTGCATAACTGGACTTTTTCTGAACAGTTACCTGCGCGGTCCCAAATGTATGACCTGGTCCACCTGGTAAGGAAATGGCTACAGCCAGAGGAGTCTACACCAGCGCAGATCGTGGAGAGAGTCGTGCTGGACAAGTATCGTTGTTCCTTACCTCCAAAGGTTCAGCGCTGGGTCGGTCAGGGCGACCCTAATGATGCCGAGGGGCTTGTCAACTTGGTTGAGAGGTACAGAGCTACTGAAAATCTACTCCAAGAAGTGCCTCCTGGACATTCCACCCTCAAGAACAGCAAAGCGGCCGGATCATCTGGTAAGACTGTTCCGTTTACTAGAGGGGTGAATAATGTTGTAAAGGGAGGTGGCCTAGATGGGGAACAAACAGTGGAGAGGCGTTCCCAAGGGACAGTGGGGTCCAAACCTGGGTCGAAAAAAGACTGGGGCCGCATACAGTGTTGGCGTTGTCATGGACCTGGGCATATTGCTGCCAATTGCCCCCTTACTTCTGAGCCAATGGAGTGTGATACAGCCTGGCGAAGCTCTTTATATGCACGTTCTGTTTTCTCTGCTGAGACTGTGTCAGAAACTGGACAGCAAATATGTCATGTAAAGGTGGATGGTTATCCCGGGAGGGCTCTTCTGGACTCTGGGAGTTTAGTTACTCTCATCCATGCCAGCTTGGTAGACCCTGGGACACTCACAGGACGTTACATAGGGGTCTTCTGCATACATGGGGACACCAAGGAGTATCCCACAGCTTTAGTCCAGCTAAAGAGTACTTGTGGAACTGTGTCCCATGAAGTGGGCGTGGTAAAGACCCTGATGCATAGTGTGATCCTGGGAAGAGACTTCCCATTGTTCTGGGACTTGTGGAAACAGAGTGTACACTGCACTAGAAATGCTGTTAATAATGAGAATGTGTGCCCTGTGATTAGTCCTGAGCCTTTTGATCAGGATACTGAGGTTCAAACGGTAGGGGTGACCACTATTGAATCTGACCGTTTTCCCCTAGCTGTTCTTGCAGGTGAAGCTGAGGAGCAGGAAGAAGCAGGTGACATGCCTGAGCTAGAGATGTCACGTGATAATTTTGGGACTGCTCAACTTAGAGATCCCACCTTATTAAGAGCTAGGGAAAATCCTAAAGTCATAAATGGTGAGCCCCAATACCCCAATGCTGACAAAGAGTTCCCAAAGATGGCCATTAACCAGGATCTACTGTATCGGGTAGATAAAAAAGTGGGAAGTGTAAATTATAAAGTGTATCAACCAGGTAAACGGAAGCCAGAACAGTTGTACCATGTGAACTTAATTAAACCCTGGAAAGACAGAGAGACTCTGACAGCTGTAAGCGCCCCCTCTAGTGATAGCCCAGAGGTGCGGGTGTCAGAGACCCTGTCCAAATCCCAGAAGCAGGAAACTAAAGAGTTAGTACAAAGGAATTATGATGTGTTCTCAGAACTTCCAGGGCGCACCACAGCCATAAAACATGACATTGTCACCGAACCTGGAGTTCGGGTACGCTTAAAACCCTATAGAGTACCAGAAGCGCGTAGACAGGCCATATCTGGGGAGGTCCAGAAAAAACGTTACCTGGGGTATGTTATCGGGAGAGGTATAATAAAGCCACAAATAAATAAAGTGGAGGCTATCCAAGACTGGCCTCGTCCTTCGACAATAAAACAAGTCAGGGCTTTTTTGGGAATTCTGGGGTATTACCGTAGGTTCATTCCCCAGTTTGCAACCATAGCAGCGCCCCTAACCGATCTTACCAAAGGAGGTAGGGCAGTTATGGTCAGCTGGAACCCAGAGGCTGAAAGGGCATTCCAAGAATTAAAAGTGGCCCTTTGTAATCAACCAGTCCTGATCACTCCAGATTTTAAAAAAGAGTTTGTCGTACAGACTGATGCTTCTGATGTGGGACTAGGTGCTGTCCTCTCCCAAGAAGTTGGTGGAGAGGAACACCCGGTAACATATTTGAGCAGGAAGCTCACACCTGCGGAGAGAAACTACAGTATAGTCGAGCGGGAGTGCTTAGCAATCAAGTGGGCCCTTGAATCCCTAAAGTACTATCTCTTAGGACGCTCCTTTAGATTAATCACTGATCACTCCCCACTTACATGGATGTACCAAGCCAAAGAGAGAAATGCAAGGGTCACGAGATGGTTTCTCAATTTGCAAAATTTCAAATTTACAGTGGAACACAGAGCAGGAAGGCTTCAGGGTAATGCCGATGCCCTATCCCGAACATACTGCCAGTTGGCAGACAGTGTCCGACCCCACAGGTTCGAACAGAGGGGGAGGGTATGTAAGACAGTGGCAGGGAAAGTCATAGACGGCAGGTACTTTTCCCCTAGAATCCTGTCTTATGGCATATAGACTGCAGGCTATTTCAATCTGTGTGGTAAGCTCCGGCTTACAAAGGGTGTTCTGTCCTGGGCTGGTAATCAGGAGAACACCTGATTCTTTAAAAAGGAGTCAGCCCTCTCCTTAGAGCTCTCTCTCTCTCCCTGGGTGTTGGAGGCAGTAAGCTGCTGCTAGAGAGAGACAAGGCTGTAAGTACTGCATTACTGGATCTATATCTGCTGTATGTGTCCAGTGTCACATAGTGTGGCCCTGGTATAGAGAGGGACGTTTATTCTGTTTAGTTAGAGCTCAGACGAGCAGGTTTTTGTTTTCTGTTTTGCCTGAAGTGTAAAGGCTGTTGTTAGTTTCTTGCTCTGAGTGCTGCAATAAAACTCAGGCAAGCCCTGTTTTGGACCCAAGCCGTGATGTCACTGTCTAAGTCTGTGCCAAATCCTCACCTGTGCCTACCCGTTTGATGCTAAAACCCCACATAATATATATATATATATATATATATATATATATATATATATATATATATATATATATATATATATATATATATATATATATATATATATATATATATATATTATTATTATTATTTACACATATATCTAAAATTCCCATTATTATGAATTCTAGCACATATTACTATGGGTTAGATATAATTCCAATACAAAATCTCCAATTTACACAGCAGTGTCGGAATTGGACCTCTGCACGTGACTCTGGATGAAATGGTTGAATCTTGGTTTTCCATTTCAGTCCAGATGTATCAAGTGTCAATAGATGATAATATGGAAAGTGATAAACAACATCATATCAGTCATTTTTCAAACACAGGCTGTAACATGGCAGTTAGAAGCTGATTGTTTATCACTCTCCATTTTATCACTTTTTGAAGCTTGATACATCTGTCCCTCAGTATAATATTTGATTCCCTGGACGTCTCACATAAAGCAGTACGCAGCCACATAGAGTAGGTTGTATTACAGCATTGCTGCGCAGTGCGAACACCAGTGTAAACTGTTATCTCTCGCCAGTGATTGCTGGGGGGGGGGGAGACGGGACATATTAAGTCGTTTACTGGCAGTAAAACTGCTGATTGCAGCAGAAAGTCAGGGATTGGACAGCTGTGATCCAGAAAGTTACACCTCCACAACATCTGACCAGTTACCCCAGTACAAGGCTACAGCCACACCACAATCCCTGCACAGCCTATGGACGGTCAAAGTGCATCTCCGTAATCCTCTCGGAACACACAGATCATATCGCAGTGCTCGGCCCCATTGCTTAGAATCCAGTTCAAACTTGTCATTCACAATTCATATCTTCCCTTATTTACTCAGACATCGGCCTCACTCCAGATCTCGGCGTTTCACATTACTTACCTGCTGCCTTGTACATAAAGGCTGAAATAGAGAATTCATTGCAGTGTTGGTCTCTTATCTGGAATCAGCGTTTAATGACCACGCAATACTGTTTGCATAATGTTAGGATTCTTACTATGGCCTCAGATTAAATGATCATTAAGCCTTTATAAATGTTCCTCAGTAATGTCACTGGCACTAGAGGCTGCCACCACTGCTCATTCTCTCTCTTCCTACAGTGCCATGGAATGGCAAATGGTCACACGGGTATTTCACACTAGTGTATACAGAACAACTGCTACCCCTAAACAGTAAAAATCCTTATTACGTTTTGTACGAGATTTGCTCATGGAAAGACAGTGGGACATTGTGATAGGTTATCTGCTGGTGTGTAGTCTAGCAAGAGGCATATCACACTCTGGGCCAGATATACTAAGCTTCGAAAAGTGATAAAATGGAGAGTGATAAACCACCAGCCAACCAGCTCCTAACTGTCATGTTAGTCTTCCTGCCCCTTCACATATCTCTCTCACTGCCCCCTCTGTATCTCTCTCCGCTCCACATCTCTCTTACTGCGTACAAACTCTCACTGCCCCCTCCAATCAAGTCTTACAAGCACCTTTATAAATTGCCTTTTGGAAATCCTCTATAAGGACCAGATTAACAAAAAAAATCCTTGTAAAATATTCTGAAAGATGTGGCCAAATTATCTGTAGGCGGTGTAAAAACAGACAGAATGCCTTCTAGTTACTCATGCACAATACACAGAGCCTTCCAGTGACCCCTGCCCAATACCAAGCCATCCAGTGCCTCTGCATAATACATATAGCATTCATTTGACCCATGCACAACACAGTGAGCCTTCCCCTGAGCCCCGCACAATAAAGAGAGCCTTCCCCATTTACCCCCGCACAATAAAGAGAGCCTTCCCCATATGCCCCCGCACAATAAAGAGAGCCTTCCCCATATACCCCTGCACAACAGAGAGCCTTCCAGTGATCCCTTCACAATAGAGAGAGCCTTCCAGTGATCCTTCCAAATCATTCATACCTTCAAATGACCTTGTGCTACTTTTAATAAATATGAAAAACTTTTACTTTCTAGCTGTGGGTTAATGTCAGCTCATTCATTCATGCCCAATCTAATCTCTTCATTTACTTCATATTTTCCCCATGCATTTTTTGGCAGCATTCTAGCATGCGGAATATAAATAGATTTACCAAACGTGTCAAACTGGTAACTCAACATTTCCAGAGAATCAGAACAATCTTAATGCACAAATCCTCTGTCCCGCTCCCAAGTGTCTGAGTCTTAATGCCAAGAGATCAGCAGCAGCCACCCTGTGTACTAGTGTGAGTGTAATGGGGCATACACATGGGGTGATTTAAGACCATTTTCTAAGCGGTCTAATAGATTGCTTGGTACTTATGTATTATCTGGGCTCTCATGTTAAATGCACCCCATTTTTTCATACCCCCACTATCCAACTACGCATGGAGTTGATTTTATATAGTGTGGCGAGCGCAGCGAGCCACCGTGCCCGAAGCGTGGCGAGGGGACACGGTCTCATAAGAAAAACAGGAGCCCAGATATTACATCAGTACCGATTGCTTATCAATGAAGCACAAATCCCTGTGTGTGTATGCCCCATGTGCCGCTATCGCTGGGCGAGATATTTCAAGCATGCTTGAAATATCTGGTCATGGCCCATGTTCAATCTATTGAGAACACTGGCAGTGACATCACATGGCACCGGTGCAGCGATCTGACCGATTCACTGTCCCTCAGCACAAAGCTCAAGAGAGTCTGGGTTTTGAGCTCCAGAAACCAGAGTCTATCTGTGGTGGGTGAGGTGGTTCCACCAGCAACGCCCTGGGTGTGGAATAGCTCACAGACAATATTCTAGGTCTACATTGACAAAAAAGTCGACATGCGTTTTTACTTTTTGGGGGGCATCAGTGTCGACACCTGAGCCCGTGGACCAGGCTTTGTGCCAGGTACCTAGCACCGCTACTGATGCACACTTCACCAATCCCCATTGGTATCCACATGGGTGCTACAGTATGTCAGCCATCCGGAGCCTGCGTGCAGGTGCTAGTCATGTGTGATATGTGGACTATAGAGGTGGGTAGGTAGCCCACATACAGTAGGTAGGGGAGAGGTTCTCTGTCTCGTGGCTAGGGATATTATACAGCAGTTTGATATAACATCCAGACGTGGTTGGGAGATCAGTGCTCAGATCCCAGTTATTGTAATACAGCTGCAAAATAAAAAGTTCTAGTAATATGGGAATACAGACGGATGACCGAATACCAATGCTGGCATCCTGGACAGGGGTCGGGTAGATATACATACCTCCCACTGACCCTAACATTCCCTGCTAGTGCCTAAACCCCCGGACTGCAGCCTAAACCCCACACACACACCTCCTTCTAAGTGATTTACCCTCCCTCCCTGTAGCCTAACCTTCCGTCCACCCCCAGAGCCTAACCCCGACCTTCCCTCCACCGCACACCCCCACAGCCTAACCCCACCCTTCCCTCCACCCACACCTCTGCAGCCTAACCCCAACCTTCTCTCTACCCCACACCCCCGCAGCCTAACCCCAAACTTCCCTCCACCCCACACCCCCGCAGCCTAACCCTACCCTTCCCTCCACCTCAAAGCCTAACCTGACCTTGCAGCCTAACCCAACTTTCCCTCCACCCCACACCCCTGTAGTCTAACCCCAACCTTCCCTCCACCCCCGCAGCCTAACCCCAACCCTCCCTCCACCCCACAGCCAAACCCCAACCTTCCCTCCAACCCAAAACCCCACAGCCTAACCCCAACCTTCTCTCTACCCCACACCCCCGCAGACCAAGCCCAACCTTACCCCCACCCACCCCACACCCCTGCAGCCTAACCCCAACCTTCTCTCTACCCCACACCCCCGCAGCCTAACCCCAACCTTCTCTCTACCCCACACCCCCGCAGCCTACCCCAACCTTCTCTCTACCCCACACCCCCGCAGCCTAACCCCAACCCACACGCCTGCAGCCTAACCTTCCTTCCACTCCACCCCATGCCCCCACAGCCTGACCCCAACCTTCCCTCCACCCCACACTGCCCGCCCAATTTCCTGGAAATCTACACGCATATGCACGAGTGGTCTGGACCACCCTTGCATATACGGATTCAGTATGAAATCCCGGCGGTCGGGATCCCGGCGTTCAAAATCCCATTCACGAACCCAGTGTGCGAATGGGGGCAGGCGTACCACCATGCGCAGGGCGGGTTTGGGTTGACTCGCAAGCATGCTAATTCGCGCCCGAGCGAGTCAACCAGAACAAGGACCCTTGTCCAAGCCCCTCAGGCAGTAAATCCCCTATGATAATGTTTGGGGATTATATGACCTGTACAGTATATGTGAGGCTACAGGATACCCAGGGGGTCTGCATGAGACATCACTTATCCTATAGCTGGCTGACAAGACAGCAGCTCCTGGGGCCATCAGACCCCTGAGGGTAGTAAATAATCGGTGTCCATCTCCCCTGCAGAGCACATTACATATACAATGTATATTGTACAGCGGAGACACATCTAATATCTGCTGAACAATAGGACATCCATGCTAGCAACGCCACAAGCAAACTCTAGGAGCACATACACCCCTATCCTATACACCGTATCTGTAATCTGACTGTACAGCACATACACCCCTATCCTATACACTGTATCTGTAATCTGACTGTACAGCACAAGCACCCCTATCCTATACACCGTACCTGTAATCTGACTGTACAGCACATACACCCCTATCCTATACACCGTATCTGTAATCTGACTGTACAGCACATACACCCCTATCCTATACACCGTACCTGTAATCTGACTGTACAGCACATACACCCCTATCCTATACACCGTATCTGTAATCTGACTGTACAGCACATACACCCCTATCCTATACACCGTATCTGTAATCTGACTGTACAGCACAAGCACCCCTATCCTATACACCGTATCTGTAATCTGACTGTACAGTGCATGCACCCCTATCCTATACACCGTGTCTGTAATCTGACTACAGCGCATGCACCCCTATCCTACACCCCAAATGTAATCTGGCTGTACAGCGCACGCACCCCTATCCTAGACACTGCGTCTGTAATCTGACTGTACAGCACACGCACCTGTATCCTATACACTGTGTCTGTAATCTGACTGTACAGCGCACACACCCCTATCCTATACACTGTGTCTGTAATCTGACTGTACAGCGCACGCACCCCTATCCTACACTTTATCTGTAATCTGGCTGTACAGCACAAGCACCCCTATCCTTTACACTGCGGCTGTAATCTGATTGTACAGTGCATACACCCCTATCCTCTGTACTAGACCTATGTTTGATAGCCCCTTTAGAACCCCAAGGCCCCGATCTCCTAGTCAAATGGTAAACAAATCATCAAATAATCCAGTGTCAAATTAACACGGTGATTATTTACAAGGCTGCCCCTCACCTGTAATCTTCTCTGCAGGACCCCCATGGCTCAGATCAGCTTTGGCCCCATATTTGCTCAGTAATTGGGAACTGGTGTAGCTACCCCACTGGCTGTAATCATGTTGGCTACTGTAAATTACTGATAAGCAGAACTACACCAGACCTCCTGTGTCTATAGTAAATATCCTGGTATTAGCTAGTAGTGGTTCAACTGCACCTGAAAGGAGCCAGATAATATGATGTGTATCTTTTATTAAGAAAGGTCTTGCATACACTCAATGTACTCCAAAACAAGTATTAAAAAGGCAAACTGTCCCTACAAAACTGCAAATTACAAGACAAAGACTGTATCACTTCCAGTACACACACACTGGGATAGTATGCTATATATACTGAGTGGGTACAACCCACCCACCCCACACCCCTGCAGCCTAACCCCAACCTTCTCTCTACTCCACACCCCCGCAGCCTAACCCCAACCTTCTCTCTACCCCACACCCCCGCAGCCTAACCCCAACCTTCTCTCTACCCCACACCCCCGCAGCCTAACCCCAACCTTCTCTCTACCCCACACCCCCGCAGCCTAACCCCAACCTTCTCTCTACCCCACACCCCCGCAGCCTAACCCCAACCTTCTCTCTACCCCACACCCCCGCAGCCTAACCCCAACCTTCTCTCTACCCCACACCCCCGCAGCCTAACCCCAACCTTCTCTCTACCCCACACCCCCGCAGCCTAATCCCAACCTTCTCTCTACCCCACACCCCCGCAGCCTAACCCCAACCCACACGCCTGCAGCCTAACCTTCCTTCCACTCCACCCCATGCCCCCACAGCCTGACCCCAACCTTCCCTCCACCCCACACTGCCCGCCCAATTTCCTGGAAATTCTACACGCATATGCACGAGTGGTCTGGACCACCCTTGCATATACGGATTCAGTATAAAATCCCGGCGGTCGGGATCCCGGCGTTCAAAATCCCGACGCCGGAATCCTGACTGCCGAAATCCCGACAAGGGGGGGGGACGTGGATCGCCCCCCCTTGCGGGTTGCTGCGCTCGCCACGCAGCGGGCCCGGTGCCTCGCTACGCTCGCCACGCTAATTTATTCTCCCTCCAGGGGTGTCGTGGACACCCACGGAGGGAGAAAGTGTCGGGATTCTGAACGCCGGGATCCCGGCCGCCGGGATTTTAACTGCATCCCGCATATTCTTGCGCTTTCAGCATCATTTGATGGTCGGAGACCATCGAAAGATGGGGGAGGTTCCCACTGGCATGGAAATGGATGTTTATGTAAAACATCCATTTGCATGCTGGGCGAACGAACCCAGTGTGCGAAGGGGAGCAGGCGTACCACCATGCGCAGGGCGGGTTTGGGTTGACTCGCAAGCGTGCTAATTCGCGCCCGAGCGAGTCAATCAGAACAAGGACCCTTGTCCAAGCCCCTCAGGCAGTAAATCCCCTATGATAATGTTTGGGGATTATATGACCTGTACAGTATATGTGAGGCTACAGGATACCCAGGGGGTCTGCATAAGACATCACTTATCCTATAGCTGACAAGACAGCAGCTCCTGGGGCCATCAGACCCCTGAGGGTAGTAAATAATCTGTGTCCATCTCCCCTGCAGAGCACATTACATATACCAGTGGTTCCCAAACTGTGTGCCGCGGCTCCCTGGGGTGCCTCGGGACACATGCAGGGGTGCCGCGGGTTGGTGGTCCAGGACCAACTCAAATTATTAATGGTTAATTATTTATGAGCAAAACCAGTGCTGGTGGCTGCCAATCATAAAATGTGTACAAACAGAAGCAAATCCTGCCCTTTACCACATAACTGCCGCTAAGAATCACATATAAACCCAATCTACTTAATTTTTTTGGGACCTAGGGGTGCCGTGAAAAAAATTCTGATTCTCTAGGGTGCCGTGAATCAAAAAAGATTGCGAACCCCTGACATATACAATGTATATTGTACAGCGGAGACACATCTAATATCTGCTGAACAATAGGACATCCATGCTAGCGACGCCACAAGCAAACTCTAGGAGCACATACACCCCTATCCTATACACCGTATCTGTAATCTGACTGTACAGCACATACACCCCTATCCTATACACTGTATCTGTAATCTGACTGTACAGCACATACACCCCTATCCTATACACCGTATCTGTAATCTGACTGTACAGTGCATGCACCCCTATCCTATACACCGTGTCTGTAATCTGACTACAGCGCATGCACCCCTATCCTACACCCCATCTATAATCTGACTGTACAGCACACGCACCCGTATCCTATACACCGCATCTTTAATCTGACTGTACAGTGCATGCACCCGTATCCTATACACTGCGTCTGTAATCTGACTGTACAGCGCATGCACCCCTATCCTATACACCGTATCTGTAATCTGACTGTACAGCACATACACCCCTATCCTATACACTGTATCTGTAATCTGACTGTACAGCACATACACCCCTATCCTATACACCGTATCTGTAATCTGACTGTACAGTGCATGCACCCCTATCCTATACACTGCGTCTGTAATCTGACTACAGCGCATGCACCCCTATCCTACACCCCATCTATAATCTGACTGTACAGCACACGCACCCGTATCCTATACACCGCATCTTTAATCTGACTGTACAGTGCATGCACCCCTATCCTATACACCGTATCTGTAATCTGACTGTACAGCACATGCACCCCTATCCTACACCCAATCTATAATCTGCAGGACCCCCATGGCTCAGAATTGCTTTCGGGGTGGCACACCCTAACATTTATTTAGCACTATTTATTTTTACTAATATTATACTTTCTAGCACTACACTTTTTTTAACCTCTAGCTCCTGCTCCTTTCTTATTAATATACCTTTATAGCTTAGTTTTTCACTTGTGTGCTGCCCTGGGGTGACTGGTTTATGCTGGCCTTTTTGGGGTTCTGCGCCCCAGATTCAAACTTAGTATTAGGGACCCACCAGAAATGAGGTCACCGTGAAGCTGGTTGGTGGGCAAATATTTCTTGGCCAATGAATATACCAAGAACCTCTATTATTGATTGATTTGATTAATAATATGGCATGTTCATCTGCACCATGTGTTTTTCTTTGCAGAACTATAAGTCCCAGCATGATAGCGCCTCATGTAAATCGGTCATGTACAGAGCATGCACCTGTATCCTATATACCTCGTCTGTAATCTGACTGTACAGCGCATACACCCCTATCCTGTACACTGCATGTGTAATTGGACCGTACGTATGTAATCTGACTGTACAGCGCATTTACCCCTATCCTATACACCGCATCTGTAATCTGACTGTACAATGCACGCACCCATATTCTATACACCATCTCTGTAATCTGACTGTACAATGCATGTATCCCTATCCTATACATGGCATCTGTAATCTGACTCTCCAGCGCACGCACCCAGATCCTATGCACCGCGTCTGTATTCTGAATGTACAGCACACGCACCCCTATCCTATACACTGCGTCTCTAATCTGACTGTACAGCGCAAACACCCCTATCCTACACTTTATCTGTAATCTGTCTGTACAGCACAAGCACCCCCTATCCTATACACTGTGTCTGTCTGTAATCCCAAGCGCACCTGTATCCTATACACTGCATCTCTAATGTGACTGTACAGCGCATGCACCCGTATCCTATACACCGCGTCTGTAATCTGACTGTACAGCGCATACACCCCTATCCTATACACCTCGTCTCTAATGTGACTGTACAGCGCATACACCCCTATTCTATACACCTCGTCTCTAATCTGACTGTACAGCGCAAACACCCCTATCCTACACTTTATCTGTAATCTGTCTGTACAGCACAAGCACCCCCTATCCTATACACTGTGTCTGTCTGTAATCCCAAGCGCACCTGTATCCTATACACTGCATCTCTAATGTGACTGTACAGCGCATGCACCCGTATCCTATACACCGCGTCTGTAATCTGACTGTACAGCGCATACACCCCTATCCTATACACCTCGTCTCTAATGTGACTGTACAGCGCATACACCCCTATTCTATACACCTCGTCTCTAATGTGACTGTACAGCGCATACACCCCTATTCTATACACTGTGTCTGTAATGTGACTACACCGCACACACCCCTATCCTATACACTGTGTGTATAATCTGACTGTACAGCACACACACACCTGTATCCTATACTCTGCGTCTCTAATGTGACTGTACAGCGCATACACCCCTATTCTATACACTGTGTCTGTAATCTGACTGTACAGCGCATACACCCGTATCCTATACACAGTGTCTGTAATCTGACTGGACAGCACAAGCACCCCTATCCTATACACTGTGTCTGTCTGTAATCTGACTGTACAGCACACACACACCTGTATCCTATACACTGCGTCTGTAATCTGACTGTACAGCGCACACACCCCTATCCTATACACTGTGTCTGTAATGTGACTGTACACCGCACACACCCCTATCCTATACACCACGGCTTTAATCTGACTGTACAGCGCATGCACCCCTATCCTATACACTGTGTCTGTACACCGCACACACCCCTATCCTATACACCACGGCTTTAATCTGACTGTACAGCACATGCACCCCTATCCTATACACTGTGTCTGTAATGTGACTGTACAGCGCACGCACCCCTATTCTACACCTTATCTGTAATCTGGCTGTACAGCACAAGCACCCCTATCCTTTACACTGCGGCTGTAATCTGATTGTACAGTGCATACACCCCTATCCTCTGTACTAGACCTATGTTTGATAGTTCCTTTAGAACCCCAAGGCCCCGATCTCCTAGTCAAATGGTAAATAAATCATCAAATAATCCAGTGTCAAATTAACACTGTGATTATTTACAAGGCTGCCCTCACCTGTAATCTTCTCTGCAGGACCCCCATGGCTCAGATCAGCTTTGGCCCCATATTTGCTCAGTAATTGGGAACTGGTGTAGCTACCCCACTGGCTGTAATCATGTTGGCTACTGTAAATTACTGATAAGCAGAACTACACCAGACCTCCTGTGTCTATAGTAAATATCCTGGTATTAGCTAGTAGTGGTTCAACTGCACCTGAAAGGAGCCAGATAATATGATGTGTATCTTTTATTAAGAAAGGTCTTGCATACACTCAATGTACTCCAAAACAAGTATTAAATAGGCAAACTGTCCCTACAAAACTGCAAATTACAAGACAAAGACTGTATCACTTCCATTACACACACACTGGGATAGTATGCTATATATGCTGAGTGGTGTATAAAAACCAGAAAGGGAAATCTTTTACATGTTGCTTTGTGGACAGTGTCATATTTCTATAAATGTCTGCTCACAACTAAACTACTGATTGCTGCAATAGGCATTTATATAACAGATATTGTGCTGGAGTTGATGTTGGGTTATGCTGCTTTGTGTATATCCGTGTTGCTGTTGAATGACCTGATCTCAAGGATTATGATGTAACCCCTGTAGTGCAGACATTAGGGCCTGCTGCTTCCTCTATCCGCGCCTGTTATCTCTGTACATATCTAGATCATTTCCACTGGTGTTAATTGCTATGAATATCCAGATCTCCTCTTCCTGGAAAGATAAACACCTGTACTCCAGCACTGATACAGATCTGCACCAATATTAATTAGGATGCCAGAAAATGGGAAATACATTATCACCACAGCATTAGAGGAGAAGCTGGGGAATGAAGTAACTGGGACCAGGCCAGTGACACAATCGTGATGCGCATACACGACAGGTACTTACTGGCGTACTACAACTCCCAAACTAGCCCCCTCACAACAAATTTTTATTTTTGTTAGGGCATGCTGCCACGTGAAGAACCACAAGTACTAGCATGCCCTAGCAGGCAGACAAGACCCGCTGACACCGTTGAAAAAGTTTATCCTTTTACTACAGGATACTGTGTGCCTGGCGACTTTGTAATTTTTTGCCAGTGAAACTATAGATGCCAGTGTGCCAAGTCTGCCCGGCATGCTGGCTGTAGTGATTCTTCTTTCCTCCTTACCTACACCCTCACCACTCCGACATTCGCTCAGCTGCGAAGTCTTTGCTACCTGTACACACCGATTTGCTCAGCGAGCACAATAGTTCGCACCTTCATGGCGCCAGCAGACACTTGTGGATACCCTTCCCTCAGGGGTGGTTTTAGCAGATCTGCAGTATTTAAGTTGTCACCAATTGGTTGACATGCATTGGGTCGACAGAAACAAAAGGTCAACTGGTACAAAACATTGCCAAAAGGCAACATGATTGACACATGTTCCCTGAGTTAAATCTTGTATGTTTGGTAGCAATACCACCATCAGTAACTACCCCCGCCACACTGCGGGTAAGGTGGCTCACATCTCTGCAGCTGCAGTCACCACGGATTGATGTTCCTAGGCGTAGTCCACGTGGATAGGAAGTCACACAAATGTTGGGGAAAAAAATGTGCTGACCATTATTATGTCAACATTTTAAACCTGTCGACTATTTGTATCTGTTGACCTAATGCATATTATTGATTGTAAGTTGTTGTTTCAATGACTGTTGACCAAGATTATTCTGGTTCACTTGAAAAGGCAAATTCCTTCTCAAATGGACAAATGTAACTTGTGTAGAGAGAGTCAAATTTGGGCGAGTTATTTTGCTTCTGTGCAGAGTAAATACTGGCTGCTTTGTTTCTACACTGCAATATAGATCTCACTTTGAAGTAAAACCCCACCAAAATCTAACTCTCTCTGCACATTACATCTGGTGTCGTGTGTCCCCCCCCCGCCCCGCCGCCGCCGCCACCCCGGATGCAGTGCACATGGTTTTGGCCATTTGGGAAGGAATTTGCCTTTGCAAGTGAACCAGAATAATGGCCACTGTCTGTCTATCATTCTTATAGCAGCTGCCTTTACTCCGTACAGAACCATGAAAGAACCAGATCATTGTTTTCAGAACCCGGTCTAGAGAAGTGTATCAAGAACCAGAATCTGGTTCTGGTGAATAAGAAAGCCCCTAATGACTGAAAGGGGGGGTGGGGTGGGGGGGTTTGCATGATATCCATTGTATGCTTCCAAATCTCAGATAACACATCTTTTTGGCAGATATGAGCTGCATGTACAGAGCATGGAATTCAACTCGGCAGACTCCCTGTCCCCGAGGCTGCTGTGCTGCATGTATCTGTGTCCCAGTCTTCCTTCTCATTTATCTACAAATTATCTTTTCATCGCCTGGGCGTGTGCCGCGCTGGAACCACAGACGGCCCGACACAGCCCTGGGCTGCTCTCACACTATAGGCCCAAAGTGAGAACTCGCGCTGCTCCGTCAGACTTGAGGTTCATACACACGGAACGATGCCGGAAACGAGTGTATCAAATCATTCATTATGCGTACACATGGAACGATTTGATACACTTCACAAAAAGATTGGTCTATGTTCAGGGAAAAACATAGACCATCAATAATGATAGGCGGGTATGCACATCGTTAACTATGCACGGAACAATTTGAACGATCGGTCGTTCCCATCGTTCGGGACCGCACACATTGTGGGGGGGAGGGAGTGAAGGTGTTGTCCATAGTAGCCAATCAGATTCTAGATAACATTTTATAAAATGTATTGGGTAAATGATAGCTAGGATATCGATGGTTGCTATGAGCAATATGCACCTCCAACAGTCCTATTTATAAGGTTTGATATATCGTCCTTTGATCCAATTTTCTTCTATATTAACCAAAATGATCATAATTTCTCGTGTATGCTGCGTCTTATAATCTTATCGTTTCCAGAGATAACAAACTGGAGTGGCAGATGGGAGGAGCTAGGGGTGCAGCAGTCACCTGATTCGTGGAAGCAGAGGGAGGGGCTAAGAGTACTGATTAAATGTGTCACCAACACCTAAAGTGTGTCATTTTACAATAAAGAGGCTGAATTCACCCAATTCTTATTCAACAAGAAATAAAGGTTTTATGTTCAGGCGTTCACAGGATATATTGAGGCATTTATCTGAACAAGAGACCATTGTTAGCAGATATACTTTACCGGATGTCTCTTAACATTGAAATGCGTTAGTCTGACAAGCTGATGCCCCTGCACCCTGAAATGCGTTAGCCTGACAAGCTGATGCCCCTGCACCCTGAAAGGCGTTAGCCTGACAAGCTGATGCCCCTGCACCCTGAAATGCGTTAGCCTGACAAGCTGATGCCCCTGCAACTTGAAATGCGTTAGTCTGACAAGCTGATGCCCCTGCACCCTGAAATGCGTTAGCCTGACAAGCTGATGCCCCTGCAACTTGAAATGCGTTAGTCTGACAAGCTGATGCCCCTGCACCCTGAAATGCATTAGCCTGACAAGCTGATGCCCCTGCACCCAGAAATGCGTTAGCCTGACAAGCTGATGCCCCTGCACCCTGAAACGCGTTAGCCTGACAAGCTGATGCCCCTGCACCCTGAAAGGCGTTAGTCTGACAAGCTGATGCCCCTGTACCCTGAAACACATTAGTCTGACAAGCTGATGCCCCTGCACCCTTAAATGCTTTAGTCTGACAAGCAGATGCCCCTGCACCCTGAAACGCATTAGTCTGACAAGCTGATGCCCCTGCACCCTTAAATGCTTTAGTCTGACAAGCAGATGCCCCTGCACCCTGAAACGCATTAGTCTGACAAGCTGATGCCCCTGCACCCTTAAATGCTTTAGCCTGACAAGCAGATGCCCCTGCACCCTGAAACGCATTAGTCTGACAAGCTGATGCCCCTGCACCCTGAAACGAGTTATCCGTACAAGATGATGCCCCTGCACCCTGAAACGAGTTATCCGTACAAGATGATGCCCCTGCACCCTGAAACGAGTTATCCGTACAAGATGATGCCTATGAACAAATAGAGATCCAATACTCTGCTTTATTCAGGGCTCTTATGGCATATCTTAATTTGTAGACAAGTAGCAATACCTTATTCTTGCACCTGTATAAACTGGGGGGGTGGGGGGACCCTGAGAACACATTCCCCACTCTCCATCCACAACCGGAAAACAACTCTTCTAAGTCAAACCCCAAAAATGGTGACCCCCCCCCAAGTTAGCAGTTATGCATGTAACCATACAATCAGCACAATAGCATGCCAATGATATACTAAATACCTGCCCATCAACATGATGGAACAGCATAACAATAACTGCAACACTTGAATTGCTCCATAAGGCACCATCTAGTGGCAGCCAGTGCCAAACACTTAAATCCCCCCCATAGAGGTGAGGAGCAGCATTAGCCTTTTATCAGCACATCACTTAGGTAATGGGTTCCAATCCATGACCCTAACTGTGTGGGGTTTGTATATTCTTCCTGTGCTTGCGTGGGTTTCCTCCGGGTGCTCCGGTTTCCTCCCACAATCCAAAAATATACTGGTAGGTTTTTGGTGCCTAACAAATTAACCCTAGAATGTCTGTGTACATGTGGTAGGGAATATAGATTGTAAGCTCCACTGGTGTAGGGACTGATGTGAGTGTTCAACTATTCTATGTACAGCGCTGCGGAATATGTGTGAGTTATATAAGAAACTGGTAATAAATAAATCATATAGTATAAAGCTGAAAGGAAAACTGATGGTCAGATGATTCAGTATCAACTGACAGTCTCGTTACAGGAGTATTATAATGGGCCCCATACATCAGCAATCACAATTTATGGATTTCCAGATATATGGATTTTTTGGCCAGATAAATGGATTTTACAATCTATCTGACTTGCCCACACATTACAGATTTATTTCAGTGATCGGCAGATTTTTCCATCTAAAGATTGCATCTTCATATCTGGAAATTGCCCAATCGATTGCTGTTCATAATGTAAATAGATGGAGAAGACGAATTGGGAATGCCCACACATATAAAAAAGATCTGCAGATAATACCAGATTATTAAACATGTTTAAAAACCTGATTAAGCAGTGTGTGAGTGAGTGTGTGTGACACTAACACGCATGCTATTTCACTGGTAGAATTACATACTGTACATACAGTATAGTGAGCAAGCTAGAGCTGATATACCCAGTTTATAACCTATATATGGGTGTATAGTTATCGGGTCACCCCTATATACCTAGCCCAGCTTGGGGTCACATACACGATACATATTACATAGCACTCTGTGCAGTAGCATATTTATGTGCTGCATGAAGATAACTGAATCATAAGGACACAATAAGTGACTCCAGCCTGATTCAACAATACTGTCCACTGTGCTGGCTGCAACTGATCAGTGCAATGCGGCATAGAGATCGGGGTGCATCGCTGCTATTGCTCACATCCCCGAATCGATCCCAAAATTCGCGCATCAGGGATCCTCCTACACAGTATATCATGTATGTTACCGGTGCAGGATGCAGTGCAATTAGAACCCGCAACAGCAGAGCCGCAATGGGCCGAGAAGGCAGCTGTAGCCGCAGGTGTCCAGCAGGGGCCGCTGCGCAGCACGTATAGAGCCGCGGCTGCAGTACGGCAGGTGTCCAGCAGGCGCCGCCCTCCCGCCGCGCTGTGTATATATATAGCGAGCCGCGGCTGCAATGCCCAGCGCAGTCAGTGTTATTACCCAGGGCAGCAGCAGCAGCGGTGGGGGGCACAGAACTCTGACACCGGCAGCAGCAGTATCCCAATCCCGCCCGAACTCACCCTGGATTCCCGGAGCTCGTCACCATGCTTTGCTGGCTATAGGAGCTCCATGGAACTAGCCAACTTCTACGAGGCGGAGTCCCGGCAGCCCATGAGCGCCCAGCAGCCCGCTGCCTACGGCTACAGGGAGCCCCCGGCGGCCGGGGACCTGAGCGAGCTGTGCGAGAACGAGAACTCCATAGACATCAGCGCCTACATCGATCCCGCAGCCTTCAACGACGAGTTCCTGGCCGACCTGTTCCACAGCAGCAAGCAGGACCGGACCAAGGCCATGGACTACCAGCAGCAGCAGCAGGTGGGCCACCACCCTCAGGGCTATGGCTGCCTTGCCAACTACATGGACAACAAGCTGGATAGCAGCCTGAGACCCCTGGTCATCAAGCAAGAGCCCAGGGAGGAGGGGGAGGCAAACAGGGCATCCTTGGCTGCCCTCTACCCCCACCATGCCCCCCAGCACCCATCCCACCTACAGTACCAGGTGGCCCACTGTGCCCAGACCACCATGCACCTGCAGTCCGGCCACCCAACTCCGCCACCGACGCCTGTTCCCAGTCCTCACCACAACCACCACCATCTCCCAGGCCACCCACGCCTGCTCCACCACCAGCTCCCAGCATCTTCTGGCAAGGGCATGTCTTCTTCATCCTCGTCGTCATCGTCTTCTTCATCGTCCTCCTCCTCAGAGACTAGAGGCAAGTCCAAAAAGTGGGTAGACAAAAACAGCAATGAGTACAGGGTGAGGAGGGAGAGGAACAACATCGCGGTGAGGAAGAGTAGGGACAAGGCCAAGATGCGCAATGCAGAGACCCAGCAGAAGGTCATGGAGCTGTCCAATGAGAACGAGAGGCTAAGGAAGCGGGTGGAACAGCTCAGCAGGGAACTGGAGACCCTCAGGGGCATCTTCCGCCAACTCCCAGAGAGCTCCCTGGTGAAAGTGATGGGGAATTGTGCATAGTGTTGGGTGCACTCCTATAATCGTCGGTCGCATGATGTTGTGGACAGTCCTCATTCTGTGGCTCAGCATGGACCTGCACTACTGTAATGTGTACATGCCTGCAGGTCCTCAGTCTAGTCCAACATGGACCTCTACATGCCTGCGGTCCTAAGTATGTAGTCCACCATGGACCTGCACATACTGTAATGTGTACATGCTTGCAGTCCTCAGTCTGTAGTCCAACATGGACTGCTGCAGTACTCAGTTTGTAGTCCGCCATGGACCTGCACATACTGTAATGTGTACATGCCTGCAGTCCTCAGTCTGTAGTCCAACATGGACCTCTATGTGCCTGCAGTCCTCAGTCTGTAGTCCAACATGGACCTGCACATGATGTTGTGAACAGTCCTCAGTCTGTGGTCCTGTATGGATCTGAACTAAGTGCCATGAGTGACAAGGACACTCCCTTGAACTTGGACCCCCTATCCCTGTCTTGACCCCCTGTCCACATTGGTTGAACATTTTGTGGGTACCCCCTTCCTGCCCATCAGGCCTGTGCCCGTGGGGACATTGTGGCAGGAACAGACTTTTGCTGCCGAGCAGCTTTCTGTGTGGTGCTAGCACAATCAGGACATCTTCGCCGCCTTCCAAAACTTCCATTTATACCAAATATATTTCTATTTTTGTCCAATGTTTTTGTACGCAGTGTAAACCATGTTTATAGAACATCTAACCCTTTATATACAAGTTTTGGTAGGGCCCATATATGTATGTTTTGGGGGAGAGGTGTAAAATGTTCCTTATGATGTTTAGTATAACCCTACAAGTCGCTGCCCATGGTTTGTACGCCAACAAGATGCGCTGGCACTCAGTGGGTTAAATGATTTAAGGGAAGGTCTCTGTCGCCCCAATAGCCATAATTGCTTGTGCCAAAATGAGTCTGAATATTAACAGGGTATATACACCTCTTTGCACGTGTGCCTATTTAATAGTGCCTTAAAATCTGTGCCTGGTGCATCTGCAGAGCAGGTGATCTCGCACCACCTGATGACAGCACCAGGCTATATACAGTATACATGTTCCCATTTCAGCTTTCTGTTGCTCAATGTCATTTAAAAAAAAAAATGATATTAAGTCTTCTGAAAGATACTAAAATTGCTGATACTTGCAGCTCGGTGCCTTGTTAATATAAACGCACAAATCTTATTTAAATGACTTGTGAGCGCGGTAATTACAAGGGAAAATTATGCCAATGTATTATCGTACATACTGTATTAATGAGGGGGGGGGGGATAAAGCCATTTATTGTCAATCAAAGCGGTATAACCTTGAAGACCATTCAGTAGCTGCTAGTCGCTGGTAATTTTGTATCTTACTGATGTATAATTGTTACTTTTAACCCCTGACTTTTCAAGTCTATATGGACCCAGTAGAATGTGAATGAAGCTTTATTCCTTTTTGTTTGCTGTAATCTTGCCATTGGGGAAACTGTGTTTTCTTATTGTAGAAAGAACCCAAACATTTTTTTTTTTTATGTTCTATTTCATTTTTGCAACCCGCAGAGTGGTGCGGAGCCTACAGTGACACACCTGTGCAGCGAAAGATTGTGCATCCAAATAGACTACGTCTGACTGGAATTCTATAGCATTACTTACACCAGTGCTTCTCAACCTTGGTCCTCATGGACCCTCAACAGTTCACATTTCCCAATCTCCACACAGAATTTCACGTGAAATAATTAGCTTCACCTGTGGATCTTTTAAAGTGTCAGTGAGTAATGAGTGCACCTGTGCACCTGCCGGGTGACCTGGAAAACATGCACTGTTGGGGTTACTTGAGTACTGAGTTTGAGAACCACTGACTTACACAACCTACACCTATTTGCCCCAGAGCTGTATCCCGTTATCCCATTGGAAAAGCCTGTGGCAAACTATTTCTGCCTTGCCTGACTGCTAAATTATTGCTCTCTTTCAGCAAACCCCAGGAAATGTATTCAAACAATTATTATTATTATTATTTTGAGAATGTTTTATAAATGTTTAAAAAAATAAAAAAAGTTATTGAACAAAAAAGGTTTTTATTCACATTTGTTAATATATGTTTTGAAACACAACCTGCGTCCCTTTTATGTTCTTATTTCCAACGTAAATAAAGAATATACACTGTTGGATACTTTTCGTCCCTGTTTGATTTCATATGGACGCTTGTACAGTATATAGTCACTATGGCTGTGTGCTGCATCGTTGACATAGAGACGACGCATTTGATGCGACAATGACGGAAGGTCTTTGAACCCAAAGAGATGTTTCTCTAAAAGTAATTGCCTAAAGGTGACACAATAGCAAATTTATGGTCTATTACCAAGTCTTGTAGGGGAGAGAGATAAAGTACCAGACAATCATCTCCTGTTATGTTATAGACTGTGCTTGAAAAAGGACAGTTAGGAGCTGATTGGCTGGTAGCACTGTAAGGAGAATAAAATAACTCCCGGCAGATGGATATAACCCTACAGTATTTGTATTTTGTATATGCCTGTGACTTTTCTCTCTCTCTTCTAAAAACAGAACTAGTGACTGATAACAGCGGCATTGGAAATGTATAGCGAGAATCTTCTGTTCTGTGTAACCCAAACAGCAAAGATAAGTCCAAATTCTCTTTTATACTGAGGATAGAGCATCTAATATTGCAGTTAAGGAGGCCACACACGCACCGATGCAGGCGGTGCGATGCTGTACGATGGGGTGCGCGCTCCCACGGCACCTCATCGCACAGTATAAAAAGTATGTGCTGCACTTACTTTTTGTACTAGCTTTTTCTAGCACAGCATCGCATCGTATGCACAAGGCATACGATGCGATGCTATGTGTGCTAGTTAAGCCCACAACGCACGCCGGGATCGGTGCGTGTGTGGGCTGCATAAATTCTCTCTTCCATGCAGCTCTGGGGGGTGGAGAGGGTTAAATACAGTAATATGGACAACTAGGTGCCAGCCTGTCAATATAACACTAATGTAAGCATTGGCGGTGGTGTGCGCCCAAGCGGGGCAACACTTAAATTCCACCCATAGAGGTGAGGAGCAGCATTAGCCTTTTATAATATACTATTAATGTAAAGTACATAGAAATCCATTTAGATTAAACAACACTGAATGTGATTTCTAAATAACTTTTATTAACCACTTTAGGTATATATATATATATATATATATATATATATATATATATATATATATATACTGTACATTAAGTCCTGAATCCTAGAACATAGTGCAGATTACAATGCCATGGAGATTCTTGTACCTGGTAATGATCACTACGCCAATGCAATCTTGGGTTTCTAACCTGGTAGCGCCTTTCAGATATTAAAACACAGGTGCTCTTCTAGAGTCAAAAACAGGGGATAATTGTTGGGCAACAGTATAGTCGCCCTCACTGGTTACATGTGAACAGCCGCCACCATCCCTTTATCTGCTCATAGACACATATGAGAAGCACATTTTTTTTCCCCAAAGTATTTTATTTGAATTTTATAATGTTAGAACATAAATACATTGGTACAAACAAATAATTTGACATATCCTTTACAGCATATTACAATAACTTCTCATCATATAATCATCTACCCAGTGGGTGCCCACATTTCCTATACTATTACATAAGGTTCTCTTTACTTGAACAGTGAGCCCTCCAAAACTATACACATATCACCATCAATGCTCCTTTAAACCCACAAACTTCATTTACGCTTGTAAATATGGATACATAAATCACATATAACATACACATATCACATACAGTACATATAACGCACACAAAAAGGGGAATTTGAGTTTGAAAGTCATAAAAAACATTTCTTTTTCTGCAAATATTAAATATGCATATCAGGCTTAACCGTTATGTTATGGCGGATTATAGCCCTTATTCAGATCTGATCACAGTACAATTTTGTTCTATAAATGGGCAAAACCATGTGCACTGCAGGTGGGGCAGATGTAACATGGAATGGATGACCATCGATATTTGTATATATCGATGGTCATCCATTGTGTTTAATTGATTGGCCTGTGGGTCAATCAAATCACGTCGGCGGGGCTTTGCGGATACCGGGGGCCGGAGCTATGCTCCGTGTCCCAGCACTTTGAAAAAAAAAAAAAAAAGCAAAACATTGTTTTGCTGTTACATCGATGGAGGGAAACCATTTGGTTCTCCCCCATCGATGGCAAAAGTATTCAACATCGGGCATGAACCATCGATGATTTTGAATCATCGATGGTCGATGGCCATCCCTTTTTATAATTATATTTTATTTTATTGAAAAATTCTTCGTACACAATTAAAATATTTTCCTTTTTACATCATGTATCTTTCTTGATTCTTATTACAAAAGAAAGAATAGAACTCGCAATCAGTACTATTAATAACATTACATTGCCATACATTATCTCTGTTCTTATTCACACACTACTATACTGTACTTCTCATCTCTCCTCCAATCCTTTCCCCACCTTCCCTTCTCTCCACTCCCCCCGCACTCAACCCATAACTTTTCCCACACCCCGTTATTTACCTTCCTATCTTCTTCTTCTCCCTCCCTTATTATATTATGTTATCTCTCTCCCCTCAGAAAGGCTCTATACCGTTAACCTCTAACCCCATATTATACCATGAATTCATTGATACCGTCTTTCTTATTAATTCTTTGACCCGGGGGGGGTTCTTCCGTGACCCTGCGATAATCTATTCTGTGTATTAGTTGTATTTATGTCCCATATAGCCCACTCTGGAGTGACTTCTATCTCAATCCTATAATTGCGCTACTGACCTCCAGTATCTTTGTACTTCCGGGCACTCATACATGCAGTGGTACAAATCTGCATCTGGAGTTGCACACTTGAAGCATTTTGAATCTGCAGGTGTTCCCATTTGCAGTTCCTTTTTGGGCGTATAATATGCCCTGTGCAGCAGTTTGTATTGCATCTCCATGTATGATGCTGTCCCTAGATTTCTATTTATTCTGACAAACGCCATCAGTATGGTTTGGAGAGAGAGCCCAGGGAAGTCCACACTCCATTTTGACATCCCTGTCTGTATGTCTTCTACCCAATCTTGTTTTTTTAATTTGTGTGTATAATAAGGAAGTGGTAATTCCCTTATTTACTGCCTGACGTGTCGCCACTTCCAGGCCCCATGTTAATTCCTTTTCTGTCAGTCTACCCAATATACTGGTTACATAACTTCTTATCTGGTGATAGTTACACTTTGAGATGTTTATTTCAGGATATCTCTCACCTAAATTCTCATAAGAAAGCATTGCTAAATCTTCCTGATCTAACACATCAACTATGTTCCTGATCCCTTCCTTCTTCCAATTATGACTGTATTTCCTATTCTGTATGAGGGGTTCCTGAGTTTTTATATTATAATGTATTGAAGAAAATATTGAGTTATGTGGGGACAGTCCCAGTTTTGCTCGGGCCGTTCTCCACCCCTTACACGTAGTAGTCAGTAATGGGTTCTCCAGTATTTTGATTGGGAATTTAGATGGTTTCGTATGCAGTAGATTGCTTAACGGAACTTCTGGACAAAATGCTTGTTCTAGTCCTGTGTTTGCAAAGTTCTCGGTGTTATTTATCCAATCCACTGCATACCTATAATTAGCCG
Organism: Crinia signifera; assembly: GCF_055691185.1. NCBI lineage: Eukaryota > Metazoa > Chordata > Amphibia > Anura > Myobatrachidae > Crinia > Crinia signifera. The sequence goes on from NC_139227.1 coordinate 47,885,790, forward strand.
CCAACCCATAACTCTGTATACACGGCAAATGTATTCCTCCCATATTGGTCTTCTGACTTAGTTTGTGTAGGGATATTCTTGCTTTCTTCCCTGCCCAGATGAAAGTATTAATAGCAGAATTCAATATCCGCAGGTCCACCTCTCCTATCAATACCGGGAGCATCTGTATATAATATAGTAGCCGTGGAAAGGCCACCATTTTGATCAGGTGGCATCTCCCAATAAAAGAGAGGGGCAGGCATCTCCAAGCCTTGAAATCTGCTATTATACGAGCTATTATGGGCTGTATGTTATTATCGTATATATCCTTAGGGTATGCCGATATTTTTATTCCTAGATAATTAATTGATGGATCTGCCCATTTGGGAAGGTTCCTGCCCATCCTTGTTTTGCCGTTTCGTGTAATGTTAGTGCTTTAGTTTTTGTTTTATTTACCATAAATCCCAAAACCCGTTCGAAATAAGATAGTATATTAATTAGCTACATACAGATAGTGGTAGATGCTCAAATTAGTTCAGTAATACCATTCAGGTGCATGCATGGGAGGGGTTGTATATTAATTAGTTCTGGGACTGATTCCTGCGGGTTGGCGATGTACAGTAGAAGGTTTTCATCATATGCTGATACTTTCAATGCATTCTGACCCACTTGTATTCCCCTCCACTCTTCATAGTTATGGAACTGTCTTATCAAGGGGTCTAATGCTATGTCAAATAAAAGGGGTGATAATGGGCAGCCCTTACTTGTACTCCGATATAATGTAAATTCTGTTGTGTTCAGCCCATTAATTGTCAGAAAAGCTTTAGGTGAGGAATATAATTTTCTAAATAAACCCCACCCCCAAGATCTGTGCGTGCATCACCCTTAGCAAATGCGACCAAGACACCCGATCCAATGCCTTGTCTGCATCTCAGCTAATCAAGATCGATCTTCCCCTTGGGTTAGCTTCTGCTTGAACCAGGGATGCTATTACCTGCCTTATATTGTGTACTGCTGTCCTCCCGCGCACAAAGCCTGTTTGGATGGCATGCAGTAGTTTGGCTAATACTGTTTGTAGTTGATCTGCTACAATAGATGTCAACATTTTAAGATCTTGATTTAGTAAGGAAATTGGATGGTAGGAGGATATTAAGGTGGGATCTTTTCCTGCTTTGGGAATTACTATTATTCTTGCCTTATTAACATCTGCATATGCTGGGTCTCCTGACAGTAAAGAGTTAAACAATGTCTGAAGATGGGGTACCAAATGGGGTGTAAGTATTTTATAATATTCAGCACTCAGCCCATCTGGGCCTTGCACTTTGCCCCGTGCCAATTTCCCTATTACCCCTCTTATCTCCTGATCCAAGATGGGCCTCGTCAGGTCTACGTTCTCTGATTGAGTCAGCTTTGGTAGACAGCTCCCCTGACAAAATCCATCCCTAGGGAGGGATTATCCAGGAGTGCTTCATATAGTTCGGTGTAATATTTTAAGAAAGAGTTAGCAATTTCGGTACTTGTGTAATATCTGGGCGCCCGATTTTTTCATTGTATTGCATTGCATCGCATTGCATGCAATATAGTGGCATACAATTCATGCAATGCGATTTCTCATTGTAAAGACCAGATTTTTAATTGTATAGTCACCCATGGGTGATTTCATACCCCCACTATCCAACTACGCATGGAGTTGATTTTATATAGTGTGGTGAGCGCAGCGAGCGGACGCAGAATACATGTAAAGTAATCCGCGTCCCCTCGCGGGGCTCGCTACGCTTCAGGCTCGGTGGCTCGCTGCGCTCGCCACACTATATAAAATCAACTCCATGCGTAGTTGGATAGTGGGGGTATGAAATCACCCATGGGTGACTATACGGTACTTATTTCCTAGCACGGCTTTTTACATTGAAATCAATGTAAAATCGGGTCTCAGAGACAATTTTACACGGATTCCAATGTAAAAATCGGGTCGATCGCGTCGGTCGCAATGCATGCGATTTGGTTGGCATGCGATGCAATCTACACGATTTTTCCGACCCGATCAATACAATCAAAATCACGGGCGCCGTGCTAGGGAATAAATACCGACTATACAAGGTACTTAAGGCATGCGATCGACGCGATGGACCTGATTTTATGTCAATCACCAGTGTATTTGCCGGTGAAAGACAAAATCGCATTGATCGGGTCCATCGCGGCCCATTATAATGGCCTGCGATGCGACCGACGCGATCAACGCGATTTTCCCATAGAGAATAATGTTAAATTATTCTTAAAGTTAAAATCGGGTTGATCAACCGATTTTATATAGGGAACAATGGGAAATGGGCCAATATGGCCAATTTCTCATTGTATATGGTTACAAAGTATGGTTAATGCCCCCCCCCCATTGTTAACGTCACCTAACTATTGACGCCAACCCGAAGCATGGCGAGCGCAGTGAGCCCGCGAGGGGCGGCGGTACGCGTCCTCCGACCTTTTCATACCCCCATTATCCATGTCGGCGTGGAGTTGATTATATATAGTGTGGCGAGCTCCGCGAGGGGACCTGTGAAGGTATGAGCTTGCCACGCTTCGGGCTCAGTGGCTCGCTGCGCTCGCCACACTATATAAAATCAACTCCACGCCGACGTGGATAGTGGGAGTATGAAAAGGTCGGAGGACGCGTACCGCTGCACTCGCCACGCTTCGGGTTGTCGTCAATAGTGGGGTGGCGTTAACAATGGAGGGCCATTTCAACCATCAGGGGGGGTTTGCTATTAAAATGGGGGGTTTGGGGGCTTTTTACATTGAAATCAATGTAAAATCGGGTCTCAGGGACAATTTTACATTGATTCCATTGTAAAAATCGGGTAGATCGCGTCGCGGTCGCATCGCATGCGATTTTGTTGCCATTCGATGCGATGGACGCGATTTTTCTGACCCGATCAATACAATCAAAATCACGGGCGCCATGCTAGGAAATAAATACCGACTATACAATTAAAAAATAGGTCTTTACAATGAAAAATCGCATTGCATTGCATTGCATGCCTTAAGTAGTGGCATGCAATGAAAAAATCGGGAGCCCAGATAATACACAAGTACCGCAGTTTCCATAGCTGAGTCTAAAGCTGCCCATACACGCCCCGATACGGGCGTGCTTTCCGTGCTTAATTAGCACGGATCACATAGCATTGCATTGCCTGTGTACACGTTGTGCATGCAATGCGATGCAATGTGATGAAAACTAAGTACAAAAAGTATGTGCAAGCACATACTTTTTGTACTGTGCGATGAGGCGCCGCGGGAGCGCGCACCTCAAAGCACAGATCGGGACAGCCCGCATCGCAGCGTGTATGGGCTGCTTAACTGTTGTGTCTCTGAGATTAGCTTAGGAATATTTGCTATAGGGCGTTTGCTTCTGACTAGGGCGGCTAACAATTTGCCCGATTTGTTTCCCCCTCTAAAATACCGATTCTTTTGGCGATCTAGATTATATTGGGCTCTTTCTGTGCAAAATGTATCGTACATGGCTTTTACTTCTATATAAATCCTCTGAGTTTCTGGTGTCCTGTTACCCAGCATGTTGGAATATGCTGTTGACACTTCTTTACTAAGTTCATCATGTCTTCTATTCATTTGTTGTCGTTTTGCTGTTACATAGGCTATGATGTGGCCGCGAATGACTGGCTTAGATGTAGCCAAGAATAGATTTATATCTTTAATATGTTGTCTATTATCTTCCATTGTTTTTTTTAAATGATTTTTAAACTCTACAGATTCGGTCATATGTGAGGGGAATCTCCAGTTATAGGATTACATCTTGGGGAGTGGTAGCATTAGCGTAAACCATGTAGGGGCATGATCTGTAACTAGACCCTTTTACCCTAACCAGCAATGTTGTCGGTATTAGCCAGAAATCTATCCTAGATAATGTGTGATGTGGATGTGAATAAAATGTAAATTCCTTGTCTACTGGGTGTTGGAATCTCCAAGGATCAGTTAAGTGTAGTGACTCCATTAGCAGTGATAAGGCTGGGGGGGGGGATTATCCCGTTTAACATTATCTGATTTATCTAGTCTTTGCTTTAAAGTTGTGTTGAAGTCCCCTCCTATTATAATGTGCCCTTCCGCCCAATCCTGGAGTTGGACATAAATGTCCATAAAAAACACTGTATTGGGACCGACCGGGACTACAATACAGTCCCAATCTGGGACTTGGAGAACCACAAGTCTCAGCCTGCGGGGCATTAATTGTAGTTCCACAGTAAAAAAAAATAGTTAAATAAATACACACTGACACCTGAAAAATAAAAGTTTAATACATCCATTACACACACACTGATACTTACCTATCTTGATCCCGTAGGTAGGTCCCAGAGTCTTGATCCGGTGCCTTGTCCTGGTTCCGGATCATGTCGTCATTCTTCACCATGTCGATCTTCATGTCGGTGTCAGGTTCGGGTCCGAAGAAATCCATGGTGGACCTGTGGAAGGAAATCCAACTCACCCAGGTCCTCCATGGAAGTTCTTCTGGCTTGGTCCGACGTAGTCCAGGGCTTCTTCCTTCTTCTTCCATCTTCTTGCTTCTTTTTCAAGCTGCCGGCGACTCCAGCAAGCTCCCCGACTGTCAGAGCCGCAGAGATCCTTCCTCCTCGGCGTCTGTACTCAGAATGAATTCTGGCCAATCAGGAGCCAGGAAAGTCGGCTCCTGATTGGCCAGCGGGCCCTTTAATGCCCCGCAGGCTGGGACTTGTGGTTCTCCAAGTCCCAGCTTGCAGGGGAGGCTTGCTGGGACTCATAGTTCCACAGTTTAAAACAATAGTTTATTCATCTATTTTTTTACTGCAAGATCAGCTCGATGCCCACCGCCCAGGGGCATCGAGGACAGCACCTGGTCAGGTAAGTCCTGGAGGGGGGGGACCCCTTTATTGGGGGGGTCCCCACTCCCCCAGGGCCCCTGGCCAGGCTGACTGGTCAGAGGGTTAATGCTTTGGCCGGGGGTACTTGTATAAAAAGTCTCCCCCTGGCTGTGGCATTACCCTGCTGGCTGGTTTGGCCTGGGGCTGGTTCTTAAAATACGGGGGACCCCTAGTCATTTTTTCCCCCGTATTTTGGGAACCAGCCCCGGACCTGGAGCCTGGGGCTGGTTGTTAAAAATCAGGGAACCCCTATTTGTCGGGTTCCCTGATTTTTAATTACCGGCCCGGCTCTTTCAGCCTGGTGCTGGTTACAGCTGTGGGGGGGACCCCACGCTGTTTTTTTTATTTATTTAATTTTCCTTTTTTTTTTTTTTTACACTGAAGCCTGCACGGATCTGACTGATCAGTGCAGGCTAAAGCCAAATACGACAGGACAATCAAGGTGTATTTTCCTTCGTGGCTGTTTTACACCAATTACCAGCCATATTATCAATACGGCTGCTTAGTAAATCAGGAACCACCATTCTTTTGAATGGTGATTCCTGTCGTATCCTATCGATGGTGTAGACATTCGTGTTTGTAAATACAAATACGAATGTCCCATCATTAGGAATACGAATTGTTGTATTTTCGGGATAGTAAATCCCGAAAATACAAATGTGTAAAAAATAGGTGTATTTCTGCCTACGAATACACCTATTTTTTACGAATCCATATTGGTAAATTTCCCCCTTACTTGCATATCCCTGTGCACATTTCAATTTGAGGACCCCAGGCCATGCCTTCTTTATTAGGCAGGGAGGCCAGAAAAGATTGTGCTGGAGGGACTGTATCAAAGACATATTGCTTCCCATTATGATGGATTCTTAACTTTGTAGGGTATAGGAGAGCAAACCGTATTCCTGCTTTATACAGTGCATTGCACACCGGTGTAAACTCCTTTCTCCTCATTGCCACTTGATAAGAGAAGTCCTGAAATAGGAGTAATTTTTCACCTTGATATTCCAGGTTGTGTGATTTTCTAAATGCCTCCATAATGATGACTTTGAGTATTTCAGAAGTTTAAAAATAACCGGTCGCGGACTACGTCGGTCTGGCTGCTGTTCAAGACCTATACGGTGTACTCTTTCCACTATTACCTGGCCTCCTGTTGGGAAGCATTGTAATTCTTTAGGCAGCCACTCTGAAACTATTTCCACCAGGTCTTTATTTTTCACTGTCTCTGGTAGACCAATCATCCGTATATTACTTCGACGACTTCTATTTTCTAGTTCTTCCAGTTTCTCTTGGATGGCTCTCAGAGTTGTTTCATGAGCGGCTATAGTGGCCTTGGCTATAGCAAGACCCTCTTCTACATTAACTAGTCACTGCTCTGCCTCCTCAAAACGTATGTTATATTCTTGAAGTTGTATTGCCACCTAATTTATGGCTTCTTTAAGTCCTGCTAAGTTTTTGTCCAGAAAAGGGGACAATATATTGGATACTTCTTGTGCATTTAAAGCTGCCGAAGTATTCAATTGTTGGGGTTCCATTATATCTTCCCTCAGTCAGGGGCGGATTTAGGGATGAGGGCGCCCCTAGGCACAACAATAATGTTTACTAAGTAGGACAGTTTATAGGGGCAGTATCTGCATGTCCTATCCATTTACACTCTATTTAAGATGGAATATAGTACAGTACAGTGTATATTTTGCAGTTATTGGTACATGGCACAGGCATCCAAGTGCCGCCCCCAAACATGTGCCGCCCCTAGGCCGGTGCCTCACGTGCCTAATGGGAAATTCGGCTCTGCCCTCAGTATAGATGACGACGGGCTATAAGGGGTTTGTCCTTTATTTTTTTTTACTTTTGGCTTGGTAGAAGTATTCCCTCTTCCTCCCTTTTGCCCACATATTTATCCATGGTGGGTCTTATTTAAGACCAAGCTCTGCCTTTTCTATAGAGCTACTGCACTGTAATATTTGGACTTTTCCAAGAGGGTGTGTCAACTGATAGATATGATGTCACTCTCAGCTCGATTAGTGAGAGATAGTGTCACCAATATGATTTGCTAGTGGGGTTCGATCTCTTTCTCAGCAGGGAGTCTGTGGCCTGTAGTGGCAGCTGTAACCGTTCTACTATCTCCACTGCCTCTCACCCACTTCCTATACCTGCTGTCCACTCAGCTGTGCCTGTCTGGTGGTAACAGATGACTATGCATTTAGCTTATTTTATATGGTGCTTATGACTGCGATATTATTTTTAGGGACAAGCTTTCTTTATGTCCTTGTGTGCACAAAAATTATTTCGGTCTGCCAAGCTAAATATGACCAGTAGATGTGCTTTTATCACTGAAGCTTAAACCTCTATAAGTGCTGCTGCACTATAGTGTCAACAGTTTTTTTTAAATATGCCCCAAATAGTTGTACCATTTGATAAATACAATGTCTCTATCTGCTTTATATAAGAGAAACAGTCTCCGGCTGTGCTCACCAGTCTTCCTTTTAGCTGGGTATGTGCTGTGCCTTGTATGACCATTTGTCCTTCCCACAGACCACTTTATCTCTGAGCACCAAGCTCCGTTACTCTACCCGAGGAAAGATCAACAGTGTGTGCCTCAGGAGCAATGGCAGCCGTGCTCTCCTATCTGCCGCCACCTGCCCGCCTCCAGTCCTGACTCCCCTCTCAATCGCGCCCATCCTGTAGTGAGAGCAGCATGGCTCTTCAGCTCTTCGTCCACCACAAATTGTGAAACAAAGATGCCGCTCGTTGTTTGCATTTCAGACATCTATCTGACTTTTCTGGCATCATATGTGCCCTCTGCACTGGTGATATACTGTATATGCACGTGAGAGAATTTTCAGATATACCTCCTGGAGCGAGGCCGAAAATAGTTTAGCTGTTTCTAAAGAATGTTTCAAAATATCTAAAATGGCTGGAATGTCTGTCTGCCATTTTTGTAGCATATTTTCCCATTTATTTCCTTACTTGTATTATATATATAAGAATAATAGGTACTTGTTTCCTAGCACGGCGCCCGTCGCTCGCCACGCTTCTGGCTCAGTATATAAAATCAACTCCACGCCGACGTGGATAGTGGGGGTATGAAAAGGTCGGAGGACGCGTACCGCCACCCCTTGCGGGCTCACTGCGCTCACCATGCTTCGGGTTGGCGTTGATCGTGCGGTGACCCATCAGGGTTGGGAAACAATAAAAATTGGGGTCTGGGGGCCATTTAACCCCTTCCCGACATTTGACGTACATTAAGGGCTGTTTCACACAGTACGGTTCCTGCCGCACGGTGAAATCCCGTACGGTCAGGGAGCCGTGCCGCACTCAGAATTTTATAATGGCAGGGATGGCCACAGCCCGGCAGCCGTCCCTTCCAGTGGGGGGATCCGGCTGCAGCCGTGCGGCCGGGCCGTGGCCGTCCCGTGTGAATGGACACAATAGTGTCCATTCACAACTGCTGAGTGCGGCACGGCTCCCTGGCCGTACGGGATTTCACCGTGCGGCAGGAACCGTACTGTGTGAAACAGCCCTTACGTCATGGTCGGGAAGCACTTCCCGACACATGGCGTAAATGTACGTCATGGATTTAAACTGTCACCGCGTCTATAGACGCGGTGACAGTTTCAACATGTCTGCTGTCCCTGACAGCAGACATGTCCGTGCATGCCCCGGGGGGGCTGCGATGCCGCCCCCCCGTCGGCGATCGCTGTGATTGGCTGTTCAGTGTGAACAGCCATTCACAGCGTTTTCCTGTGTCACCGGCGAATAACGTTCGCCGGTGACACGGGATCAGAGGTGATTGGTGCTGTAAAGTACAGCACCAATCACCGCGGGGTGTAAGGGTGACACTGGTGTCACCCCACCTCACCCCGCCCGCCCCCAAAGGCCGTGATTGGTCCGTCGGACCGACGGACCAATCACAGCCAAGGAGGGAGATTTAAACTAACGGTGACTGCACTGCAGACGCCATTCCGGTCTGGAAAGCGTGCAGTGCGGTCACCGTACCCCCCTGCCGCCATACTGACCAGAAATACTTGCTGCAATACTTACCTGATCGCTGCTGATTGCTTCCTGGATCCTGTGCAATAATTGTGCCATACTGTGATATTGTGCTGCTGCACTGTATTAGTATTAGCTAGATAGATAGAGAGATAGATAGAGATAGATAGAGAGAGATAGATAGAGATAGATAGAGAGAGATAGAGAGAGATAGAGATAGAGAGAGATAGAGAGAGATAGAGAGAGATAGAGAGAGAGATAGTGTCAGAGAGTGCTATATTTTGTGCTGCTGCAGTGTGATATAGTTATAGATAGAGAGATAGAGAGAGAGAGATAGAGAGAGAGGCCTACTGACAGAGTGCTATATTTTGTGCTGCTGCAGTGTGATAGTTATAGAGAGATAGAGAGAGATAGAGAGAGAGAGATAGAGAGAGATAGAGAGAGATAGTGACAGATTGTGCTATATATTTTTTATATAACTGACTGCTGCCCCCTCCTTTTGTGCTGATCAGTATAAATTAACTGATCAGTAACTTTTTGGGGGCGCAGGTTTTTTTTTATATATAGATATACCTGTGAGTGCTGCTGCTGCAGTGTCATAGAGTGTTAGATAGTGTTAGATAGTGAGAGATAGAGAGATAGAGAGAGATAGTGATAGAGAGTGCTAAATTTTGTGTCTGCTGTCCCCGCCTTTTGTGCTGATCACTATATCTGAGGTGATCAGCAACTTTTTTGGGGGTACAGAGGTTTTTTTTTTTTTATATATACCTGTCAGTTGCACCAAAGGTTGTGCACCTGCTGCACCTCACTGGTAATCAGTGTCGCATCACTGATCACCTTTTTTTTTTGTGTGTGTGCTGTGGGGTATTTTTTTAATTTTTTTTTTTACACACACTGTGATTTTGTGGGTGTCCTGTGGCCGCTGTGCGCTGATCAGTGACGTACATCACTGATCATCTCTTTCGGCACAGGGTTGATCTATTTTTTTTTTTTTTTTTGATCAAATTCCTGTTGCCTTTGAGCGCTGTTCAGTGACAGACGTTACTGACCAACATCTGTGCTCAATTTTTGGCGTAGGACCTTTTTTTTTTTTAACCCCTTCCTTTTTTTTTTTTTTAACCCCTTCATTTTTTTTTTTTTTTAACCCCTTCATTTTTTTTTTTTTTTATTGGTATAAAGCATTTTTTTTTTTTTCTGCACCACATACACACTACACACTACATACCCCCCGGATTGAAATAAAGTTTGTGCCCCCCCCTACACTATACACGTGTTGAAACATTTCACTACCGGTAACACAAAAATAAAAATGGCATCCCAAATGTCCTCCCAAATGTCCTCCCAAATGTCCTCCCAATCATCCAGGAGAATGTATTCAGTGGAGGAGGCATATGCCATGCTTGCTTCTGACTCTGACACAGGCAGTGATGCAAGCGGGGAATTTGAAGGATTTGCCTTAAGCTCCTCTTCCTCCTCTGCTGATGAGGGACCCCCTCAAAGACGCCCCCGTAGATCAGCTGAGATTCCCCCCCCAATAATTGATCTAGTATGGACCCCACCACCAGACAATTTTGAGCCCCAGGTTCCTGAGTTTTTGGGCATGCCAGGAATCCAATTTGATTCCACAGGTCTCAGAGAAATTGACTTTTTCAAATTATTTTTCTCTGATGATTTTATAAATTTAATGGTGGACCAAACTAATTTATATGCCCAGCAGTTTATTGCTCAAAACCCCACGTCATCATTTGCTAGGTGGACCCCTGTAGATGCAGTAGAGATGATGACGTTTTGGGGTCTGGTGTTTCATATGGGCATAGTAAAAAAGCCAGAAATTAGGCAATATTGGAGTACAGATGTTCTGTACAGTACTCCATTTTACCGTATGGCCATGCCCCGGACTCGATTTGAGACAATTCTTAAATTCATACATTACACCGATAATGCACAGTGCCCACCCAGAGATGATCCCACCTTTGACCGGCTATTCAAAGTCAGGCCGGTCATTGATCATTTCAGTGCCAAATTTGAAGAGGTGTACATCCCTGAAAAATTTATTTGTATCGACGAGTCCCTTATACATTTTAAAGGAAGGGTTAAATTCCGCCAGTACCTTCCCAGTAAGAGGGCAAGGTATGGCATAAAAATGTATAAGCTGTGTGAAAGCACCTCAGGGTACACCCACAGGTTTAGGGTTTATGAAGGGAAGGATTCAAGAATTCAACCGCCAGAATGCCCCCCCTCCCTCGTAGGTGTTAGTGGGAAAATTGTCTGGGATTTAGTGCACCCCTTCCTGGATAAAGGTTATCACCTCTATGTGGATAACTTTTACACTAGCATCCCCCTGTTTAAGGCCCTTGGTTCAAGAGGTACAGCAGCTTGCGGTACTGTGCGCAAGAACCAAAGAGGCCTCCCAAAAACGCACATTGCCCAAGTAATGAGAAGGGGTGAAAGCAGGGGAATATGCACCGAAAATATGTTGTTGGTCAAATATAAGGACAAGAGGGATGTCCTTATACTGACAACAATTCACGGAGACAGTACCACCTCCGTCCCTGTACGAGGTACCAGTACCCACACCTCAAAACCTAATTGTATCCTGGATTACAATAGGTACATGGGCGGAGTGGATCTTTCAGATCAGGTACTGAAGCCGTACAGTGCCCTGCGGAAAACAAAAATCTGGTACAAGAAGGTGGCCGTGTATATCATCCAGATGGCACTGTATAACGCTTACGTGCTATTCCGTTCTACCGGCCAGAGGGGGACATTTATGCACTTTCAAGAGGAAGTCATAAAGGGCCTAATATTTGGGAACCAGCAGGCAGAGGGCCCCAGTACTTCTAGTACTGGCCCCCGTATTGTACCAGGGCAGCATTTTCCTGATGAAATCCCCTCCACTGGAAAAAAGGGCAGGACACAAAAAAGGTGCAAAGTTTGCTATAAAAAGGGAATAAGAAAGCAAACTATTTTCCAGTGTGACACTTGCCCCGACAAACCCGGCCTATGTATAAAGGAGTGTTTTAAATTATACCACACATCTATGGAATATTAGGTTCATAATTTCACCGTGCTTCGGGGGTCTTGCTAATGCCACATAGCACCCACCATTCATTCCACCAGAATCTGAGCCGCAAAATCCAAAAATCACTCCTTCCCTTCTGAGTCCTGCCATGCACCCAACTGGTATTTTTTGGTCACATGTGAGGCATTGCCGTACTCGGGAGATATTGGGGCACAGATTTTGGGGTGCTTTTTCTCCTTCATACCTTCTGAAAATGAAAAATTTTGAGCCAGAACTGCATTTTTGTGTAAAAAATGTAATTTTTCTTTTTCACTGCCCACTTGTATCAAAATTGGTGAAACCCCTGGGCGTTTTAAATGTACACTATACCCCTAGATGAATTCCCTGAGGGGTGTAGTTTTCAAAATGGGGTGACTTGTGGGGGGGTTCCACTGTATTGGTGCTTGGGGGGTCTTGCTAATGCGACATAGCACCCACCAAAATTCCACCAGAATTTGTGCTGCAAACTCCAAATATCACTCCTTCCCTTCTGAGTCCTGCCACTTTTTGGACACACATGAGGCATTGCCGTACTCGGGAGAAATTGGGGCACAGATTTTGGGGTGCTTTGTCTCCTTCATTCCTTGTGAAAATGAAATATTTTGAGCCAGAACTGCATTTTTGTGTAAAAAAATGTAATTTTTCATTTTCACTGCCCACTTGTATCAAAATTGGTGAAACCCCTGGGGGTTTGAAATGTACACTATACCCCTAGATGAATTCCCTGAGGGGTGTAGTTTGCAAAATGGGGTGACTTGTGGGGGGGTTCCACTGTATTGGTGCAACATAGCACCCACCATTCATTCCACCAGAATCTGTGCTGCAAAATCCAAAAATCACTCCTTCCCTTCTGAGTCCTGCCATGCACCCAACTGGTATTTTTTGGTCACATGTGAGGCATTGCCGTACTCGGGAGAAATTGGGGCACAGATTTTGGGGTGCTTTTTCTCCTTCATACCTTCTGAAAATGAAAAATTTTGAGCCAGAACTGCATTTTTGTGTAAAAAATGTAATTTTTCTTTTTCACTGCCCACTTGTATCAAAATTGGTGAAACCCCTGGGGGTTTTAAATGTACACTATACCCCTAGATGAATTCCCTGAGGGGTGTAGTTTGCAAAATGGGGTCACTTGTGGGGGGGTTCTACTGTATTGGTGCTTGGGGGGTCTTGCTAATGCGACATAGCACCCACCAAAATTCCACCAGAATCTGAGCTGCAAAATCCAAAAATCACTCCTTCCCTTTTGAGTCCTGCCATGCACCCAACTGGTATTTTTTGGTCACATGTGAGGCATTGCCGTACTCGGGAGAAATTGGGGCACAGATTTTGGGGTGCTTTTTCTCCTTCATACCTTCTGAAAATGAAAAATTTTGAGCCAGAACTGCATTTTTGTGTAAAAAATGTAATTTTTCATGTTCACTGCCCACTTGTATCAAAATTGGTGAAACCCCTGGGGGTTTGAAATGTACACTATACCCCTAGATGAATTCCCTGAGGGGTGTAGTTTGCAAAATGGGGTGACTTGTGGGGGGGTTCCACTGTATTGGTGCTTGGGGGGTCTTGCTAATGCGACATAGCACCCACCAAAATTCCACCAGAATCTGAGCCACAAAATCCAAAAATCACTCCTTCCGTTCTGAGTCCTGCCATGCACCCAACTGGTATTTTTTGGTCACATGTGAGGCATTGCCGTACTCGGAAGAAATTGGGGCACATATTTTGGGGTGCTTTTTCTCCTTCATACCTTCTGAAAATGAAAAATTGTGAGCCAGAACTGCATTTTTGTGTAAAAAAATGTAATTTTTCATTTTCACTGCCCACTTGTATCAAAATTGGTGAAACCCCTGGGGGTTTGAAATGTACACTATACCCCTAGATGAATTCCCTGAGGGGTGTACTTTGCAAAATGGGGTGACTTGTGGGGGGGTTCCACTGTATTGGTGCAACATAGCACCCACCATTCATTCCACCAGAATGTGTGCTGCAAAATCCAAAAATCACTCCTTCCGTTCTGAGTCCTGCCATGCACCCAACTGGTATTTTTTGGTCACATGTGAGGCATTGCCGTACTCGGGAGATATTGGGGCACAGATTTTGGGGTGCTTTTTCTCCTTCATACCTTCTGAAAATGAAAAATTTTGAGCCAGAACTGCATTTTTGTGTAAAAAAATGTAATTTTTCATTTTCACTGCCCACTTGTATCAAAATTGGTGAAACCCCTGGGGGTTTGAAATGTACACTATACCCCTAGATGAATTCCCTGAGGGGTGTACTTTGCAAAATGGGGTGACTTGTGGGGGGGTTCCACTGTATTGGTGCAACATAGCACCCACCATTCATTCCACCAGAATGTGTGCTGCAAAATCCAAAAATCACTCCTTCCGTTCTGAGTCCTGCCATGCACCCAACTGGTATTTTTTGGTCACATGTGAGGCATTGCCGTACTCGGGAGATATTGGGGCACAGATTTTGGGGTGCTTTTTCTCCTTCATACCTTCTGAAAATGAAAAATTTTGAGCCAGAACTGCATTTTTGTGTAAAAAAATGTAATTTTTCATTTTCACTGCCCACTTGTATCAAAATTGGTGAAACCCCTGGGGGTTTGAAATGTACACTATACCCCTAGATGAATTCCCTGAGGGGTGTAGTTTTCAAAATGGGGTGACTTGTGGGGGGGTTCCACTGTATTGGTGCTTGGGGGGTCTTGCTAATGCGACATAGCACCCACCAAAATTCCACCAGAATCTGAGCTGCAAAATCCAAAAATCACTCCTTCCCTTCTGAGTCCTGCCATGCACCCAACTGGTATTTTTTGGTCACATGTGAGGCATTGCCGTACTCGGGAGAAATTGGGGCACAGATTTTGGGGTGCTTTTTCTCCTTCATACCTTCTGAAAATGAAAAATTTTGAGCCAGAACTGCATTTTTGTGTAAAAAATGTAATTTTTCTTTTTCACTGCCCACTTGTATCAAAATTGGTGAAACCCCTGGGGGTTTTAAATGTACACTATACCCCTAGATGAATTCCCTGAGGGGTGTAGTTTTCAAAATGGGGTGACTTGTGGGGGGGTTCCACTGTATTGGTGCTTGGGGGGTCTTGCTAATGCGACATAGCACCCACCAAAATTCCACCAGAATCTGAGCCGCAAAATCCAAAAATCACTCCTTCCGTTCTGAGTCCTGCCATGCACCCAACTGGTATTTTTTGGTCACATGTGAGGCATTGCCGTACTCGGAAGAAATTGGGGCACATATTTTGGGGTGCTTTTTCTCCTTCATACCTTCTGAAAATGAAAAATTGTGAGCCAGAACTGCATTTTTGTGTAAAAAAATGTAATTTTTCATTTTCACTGCCCACTTGTATCAAAATTGGTGAAACCCCTGGGGGTTTGAAATGTACACTATACCCCTAGATGAATTCCCTGAGGGGTGTACTTTGCAAAATGGGGTGACTTGTGGGGGGGTTCCACTGTATTGGTGCAACATAGCACCCACCATTCATTCCACCAGAATCTGAGCTGCAAAATCCAAAAATCACTCCTTCCCTTCTGAGTCCTGCCATGCACCCAACTGGTATTTTTTGGTCACATGTGAGGCATTGCCGTACTCGGGAGAAATTGGGGCACAGATTTTGGGGTGATTTTTCTCCTTCATACCTTCTGAAAATGAAAAATTTTGAGCCAGAACTGCATTTTTGTGTAAAAAAATGTAATTTTTCATTTTCACTGCCCACTTGTATCAAAATTGGTGAAACCCCTGGGGGTTTGAAATGTACACTATACCCCTAGATGAATTCCCTGAGGGGTGTAGTTTGCAAAATGGGGTGACTTGTGGGGGGGTTCCACTGTATTGGTGCTTGGGGGGTCTTGCTAATGCGACATAGCACCCACCAAAATTCCACCAGAATCTGAGCTGCAAAATCCAAAAATCACTCCTTCCCTTTTGAGTCCTGCCATGCACCCAACTGGTATTTTTTGGTCACATGTGAGGCATTGCTGTACTCGGGAGAAATTGGGGCACAGATTTTGGGGTGCTTTTTCTCCTTCATACCTTCTGAAAATGACAAATTTGGAGCCAGAACTGCATTTTTGTGTAAAAAAAATAATTTTTCATTTTCACTGCCCAGTTGTACCACAATTGGTGAAACCCCTGCGGGTTTGAAATGTACACTATACCCCTAGCTGAATTCCCTGAGGGGTGTAGTTTGCAAAATGGGGTCACTTGTGGGGGGGTTCCTAACTTTTAGCATGTTATGGTGCCTAGAAACCTACATGGTGCCTAAAAAATAATCTCATAAAAAGGAGGCTCCAAAATCAAGTAGGTGCTCCTTCTATTATGAAGCCTGTGGTTTGGTCACCGTGCACACTAGGGCCACATATAGGATATTTATGAAAACAAAAGAATTGGGGGAATCAATTTTTAGTCACATTTCTCTAGTAAAATGTACTGTGTTCCTTAGAAAAATGTATTAAAATTGCAAATCTGCAAAAAAAAAGAAATTTTGAAATTTCACCTACACTTTGTTTTAATTCCTGTGAAACACCTAAAGGGTTAACAAACTTCCAAAATGCTGTTTTGAATACTGTGAGGGGTGCAGTTTTTGAAATGGCATCATTTATGGGGGTGTCTCACATACAAGTCCCTCAAAGTCACATCAGAACTGAACTGGTCCCTAAAAAAATCAGTGTTTGAAATTTTCTTGAAAATTTGAGAATTTGCTATTCATATTGTAAGCCTCCTAGTGTCCCAAAAAATTAAAAGGAAGTTGAAATAATGATGTCAACATAAAGTAGACATATGGTCTATGTTAGTTATTCACTATTTTGAGTGGTAAGATTATTTGTCTCACAAGCAGAAAATTTAACATTTTCCAATCGCTAAATTTTCCATTTTTTCACGATATTTTGGTATTTTTCACAAAAAAACACAGACTGTATCGACGAAAATTTACCACTAACTTGAAGTACAATGTGTCACGAAAAAACAATCTCAAAATCACTGGGATAAGTAAAAGCAAAAAAAAGTTATCCCCACTTAAGTGAGACATGTCAGAATTGAAAAAAAGGGCTCTGTCAGGAAGGCAAAAACAGGCTCTGTCAGGAAGGGGTTAACATTGGGGCCAATGTAAAATTGGATGGCGATTTGGTTGCATGCGATGCGATCAACGCGATTTTTGAGGGTCCCGATGGATATAATTTTTATCGCTGGCGCCGTGCTAGGAAACAAGCACCGAATAATATAACTTTAATCTATACTTCGTTACGTGGGTAATTGCAAACAGTCCCTGGAGTGGGTCTTACTCCTTCCTGCATATCTGGGGGTTGGGACTGCACAAAATGTCTCATCTGCAGATACATGAAAAATTGAGAATTTAATAATCCGTATTTCTCCTTCAATTCTGTAAAGGAAAATATAGTGCCCCCAGAGTCATATACATCTCCGATAGATGCAATGCCCTTATCCCGCCATCTCAGGAACCAGGGATTATCCATTGCTGGGGTGAAAGAAGGGTCTGGATAGCCTTTTATTTGTAGTCAACCATGCTCTGTATGTGTCTCTAAATAAAACACTATCCATAAACTCTTGTTGTACACATTTTAAACATATGAGGAGAATGGGATCGGGGTAGGGAATCAGCAAGCATATAAGTACATACAGACTTTGGCAGGTATTCAATGCTGTGGGCGAGTGGTGACAGCGAGCAGAGCTTCCTGCTCGCTGTCACCACTCACCCTGACAGTATTCAACGCAGCCCCCTCATACGCCAATTCTCCCTCACTCCATTTTTTGAGCGAGGGGAAATCAGCGTATGCGGCTCCTGAACCAGCGAGACTCGCGGCTATATACAGCGAGTTTCCTGCATTAGCCGCGGGTCTTGCTGTTTTGGGGAATCCTCGCTGTCCTGTGACGGCGAGGATTTCCCCAGAACATTGAATAGAGCGAGCGGCCGGCGCGGGGATTACACTGCGAGGATCGCTGGTTTTCTGCAATCCTCGCTGTTTAACCCCCTCGCTGGCCACTGGCCGCGGCATTGAATACGCCCCTTTGTGTGCATCTAAGGTATACAACCACTAATAGTTAACAGGTATATATGGGAAACGGTCATCTGTCAGACCAGACTTAGGTCGACAGTCATTAGGTCGACCCCGGAAGGTCGACTGTCCCCAAGATCGACAGGGTTAAAGGTCGACGTGGCTCAAGGTCGACATGGTTTTAGGTCAACATGAGGTTTTCACTGTTTTTTGAGCCGACATGTGCCGACAGGCGGTATTTCATGCCCTACCATCCACTAGGGCGTGGTGGGAGAATAAAATAGTGTGCCGAGCGCAGCGAGGCACCGTGCCCAAAGCATTGCGAGTGAAGCGAGCGATGCGAGGGGCTGCGGTTCAACTCCAACTGTGTCTATGTCGACTGTGTCGACATTCGGGTAAAAAAAACTGTGAAACCTAATGACTGTCGACCTAAAACCATGTCGACCTTGGCCCATGTCGACCTTAAGTCATGTCAACCTTGAGCCATGTCGACCTTTAACCCTAACGACCTTGGGGACAGTCGACCTTCCGGGGTCGACCTAAGTCTGTTCTGACAGATGTACCGCTTCCGTATATGTGTGTGTATATATAGAGAGAGAGAGAGAGAGAGAGATCCCCAACCCACGCTCAAAGATATAGGAGCAGCAGCACCTCTAAAGGATTCTCTGTTAGACTGAATCCGATAATAGATATGGAAAAGAAAGAGGTTTTAGAGGGCGCTAAGAAATTATTCAATGGTTGTTTTTCAACAGTATTTAATACACTAAAACACTTTCATATGAAATATTAATAAAATGACATAAAAGTTTTTTTTTTGCCCTATTCAGGCAAAGAACATAACATAAGCACACTTTCAAATTACTTGATAACAATCATGACCGATTTTTTAGTTATGGTATGCATCCTCTATGATGCATACCATAACCTCCCAGCATGCCCTGCTATAGTTTTACTATTTGGCCATGCTGAAACTGTTGCAGGGCATGCTGTGATGTGTAGTTCAACAACAGCTGGAGTGTCAAGGTTAGCCATCACTGACCTAGCCTATGAATTTGCAGCTGTGCGATCAGGACTGAATAACCTCCATAGATAACACGTGTTACAGGCTGCACATTAAATACATCACACAAACTGGTCATAGGGGCTCATTTATAAATGAGTGATAAATCTCATAGTGAGTGATAAAAATCATTGCACACGATAAATGGCGCTCCTCCTAATTATCATTTTAGTTAGGAGTTGAACCTAACCAACCCTACGTGCAGCCTAACCCTAACCATGCCCTCCTACAACCCAACCCTAACCATGCCCTCCTACAGCCTAACCCTAACCATGCCCTCCTACAGCCTAACCCTAACCATGCCCTCCTACAGCCTAACCCTAACCATGCCCTCCTACAGCCTATCCCTAACCATGCCCTTCTACAGCCTAACCCTAACCATGCCCTCCTACAGCCCAACCCTAACCATGCCCTCCTACAGCCCAACCCTAACCATGCCCTCCTACAGCCTAAACTTAACCATGCCCTCCTACAGCCTAGCCCTAACCATGCCCTCTTACAGCCTAACCCTAACCATGCCCTCCTACAGCCTAACCCTAACCATGCCCTCCTACAGCCTAACCCTAACCATGCCCTCCTACAGCCTATCCCTAACCATGCCCTCCTACAGCCTATCCCTAACCATGCCCTTCTACAGCCTAACCCTAACCATGCCCTCCTACAGCCCAACCCTAACCATGCCCTCCTACAGCCCAACCCTAACCATGCCCTCCTACAGCCTAAACTTAACCATGCCCTCCTACAGCCTAGCCCTAACCATGCCCTCCTACAGCCCAACCCTAACCATGCCCTCCTACAGCCTAACCCTAACCATGCTCTCCTACAGCCTATCCCTAACCATGCCCTTCTACAGCCTAACCCTAACCATGCCCTCCTACAGCCTAACCCTAACCATGCCCTCCTACAGCCTAACCCTAACCATGCCCTCCTACAGCCTATCCCTAACCATGCCCTTCTACAGCCTAACCCTAACCATGCCCTCCTACAGCCCAACCCTAACCATGCCCTCCTACAGCCCAACCCTAACCATGCCCTCCTACAGCCTAAACTTAACCATGCCCTCCTACAGCCTAGCCCTAACCATGCCCTCTTACAGCCTAACCCTAACCATGCCCTCCTACAGCCTAACCCTAACCATGCCCTCCTACAGCCTAACCCTAACCATGCCCTCCTACAGCCTATCCCTAACCATGCCCTCCTACAGCCTATCCCTAACCATGCCCTCCTACAGCCTATCCCTAACCATGCCCTTCTACAGCCTAACCCTAACCATGCCCTCCTACAGCCCAACCCTAACCATGCCCTCCTACAGCCCAACCCTAACCATGCCCTCCTACAGCCTAAACTTAACCATGCCCTCCTACAGCCTAGCCCTAACCATGCCCTCCTACAGCCCAACCCTAACCATGCCCTCCTACAGCCTAACCCTAACCATGCTCTCCTACAGCCTAACCCTAACCATGCCCTCCTACAGCTCAACCCTAACCATGCTCTCCTACCTCCTAACCATGCCCTCCTACAGCCTAACCATAACCATGCCCTCCTACAGCCCAACCCTAACCATCCCCTCCTACAGCCTATTCCTAACCATGCCCTCCTACAGCCTAATCCTAACCATTCCCTCCTACAGCCTAACCCTAACCATACCCTCCTACAGCCTAACCCTAACCATGCCCTCCTACATCCTAACCCTAACCATGCCCTCCTACAGCCTAACCCTAACCATACCCTCCTACAGCCTAACCCTAACCATGCCCTCCTACAGCCTAACCCTAACCATGCCCTCCTACAGCCTAACCCTAACCATGCCCTCCTACAACCCAACCCTAACCATGCCCTCCTACAGCCTAACTCTAACCATGCCCTCCTACAGCCTAACCCTAACCATGCCCTCCTACAGCCTAACCCTAACCATGCCCTCCTACAGCCTATCCCTAACCATGCCCTTCTACAGCCTAACCCTAACCATGCCCTCCTACAGCCCAACCCTAACCATGCCCTCCTACAGCCCAACCCTAACCATGCCCTCCTACAGCCTAAACTTAACCATGCCCTCCTACAGCCTAGCCCTAACCATGCCCTCTTACAGCCTAACCCTAACCATGCCCTCCTACAGCCTAACCCTAACCATGCCCTCCTACAGCCTAACCCTAACCATGCCCTCCTACAGCCTATCCCTAACCATGCCCTCCTACAGCCTATCCCTAACCATGCCCTTCTACAGCCTAACCCTAACCATGCCCTCCTACAGCCCAACCCTAACCATGCCCTCCTACAGCCCAACCCTAACCATGCCCTCCTACAGCCTAAACTTAACCATGCCCTCCTACAGCCTAGCCCTAACCATGCCCTCCTACAGCCCAACCCTAACCATGCCCTCCTACAGCCTAACCCTAACCATGCTCTCCTACAGCCTAACCCTAACCATGCCCTCCTACAGCTCAACCCTAACCATGCTCTCCTACCTCCTAACCATGCCCTCCTACAGCCTAACCATAACCATGCCCTCCTACAGCCCAACCCTAACCATCCCCTCCTACAGCCTATTCCTAACCATGCCCTCCTACAGCCTAATCCTAACCATTCCCTCCTACAGCCTAACCCTAACCATACCCTCCTACAGCCTAACCCTAACCATGCCCTCCTACATCCTAACCCTAACCATGCCCTCCTACAGCCTAACCCTAACCATACCCTCCTACAGCCTAACCCTAACCATGCCCTCCTACAGCCTAACCCTAACCATGCCCTCCTACAGCCCAACCCTAACCATGCCCTCCTACAGCCCAACCCTAACCATGCCCTCCTACAGCCCATCCCTAACCATGCCCTCCTACAGCCTAAACTTAACCATGCCCTCCTACAGCCTAGCCCTAACCATGCCCTCCTACAGCCCAACCCTAACCATGCCCTCCTACAGCCCATCCCTAACCATGCCCTCCTACAGCCTAAACTTAACCATGCCCTCCTACAGCCTAGCCCTAACCATGCCCTCCTACAGCCCATCCCTAACCATGCCCTCCTACAGCCTAACCCTAACCATGCTCTCCTACAGCCTAACCCTAACCATGCCCTCCTACAGCCCAACCCTAACCATGCCCTCCTACAGCCTAATCCTAGCCATGCCCTCCTACAGCCTAACCCTAACCATGCCCTCCTACATCCTAACCCTAACCATGCCCTCCTACAGCCTAACCCTAACCATGCACTCCTACAGCCCAACCCTAACCATGCCCTCCTACAGCCTAACCCTAACCATGCCTTCCTACATCCTAACCATGCCCTCCTACAGCCTAACCCTAACCATGCCCTCCTACAGCCTAACCCTAACCATGCCCTCCTACATCCTAACCCTAACCATGCCCTCCTACAGCCCAACCCTAACATGCCCTCCTACAGCCTAACCCTAACCTCCCCTTCTACAGCTTAACCCTAACCATGTCCTCCTACAGCCCAACCCTAATGGCCTTACACCACCTGCCCCATAGCCTTACCCTAATTCTCCTCTTAGGGTTTAACCCTTCACCTATCCCAGTACTTACCGTCATAATCCTGACTGCCGGGATCTATAAATCCAAGCCGTATCTACCGATTCCCCACCTGCCCATTCCTACATTCAAGGGAGTGTGAGCTCAATCATCACGATGACTGTCCTGGGTATTACAAGTGGGCTGATTTATTGATATATACATGGCGGGCACCAGACATAAGGCGTATGACAGTACAGGACGACATCACAGCTTCATACTCACTAACATATAAATATAAAGCTCCAGCTCAGTGAGAACCCCATGCTGAATGGAAATACATGTGTTTGGTTATTAACACAGTTTTACACATTTCCCAGAGGTCAACAGTGTCCGCTTCACTGACCTCTAAACATTATATCTTGTGTTACAGCACTGCGGAACATCTGTAATACCATCCCCAGACACGAGTAACGTTACCAGTGGGTATGGGGCTATTGGGAGCAGATGGGCTTATGTGTATTAAATGAAGGGTACAAAGCACAAGTAGGATTATTGGAACCAGCGCACCTGATTGATAGTAGCTAAAATTACAATATTGTCCTTAATCTTTATATTGTCTCACGTGTTGACGTCAGGATTTGTTTCAGTCCAAAGATGGACCTCTACTAGGCCTGGATCATTCAGTTAAAAGTGGTAATATTTTGATGTTTTTTCTTCCAAATGTCTCCTTATTCGTGTATATTCAGTGGTTTGTTTTTCCCAAAAAATATAAGATTAAAAAACACTCAGTGCATTACCAATGTATACTAATTTATACATGGAAACAATCCAAATACATGTAACTGTGTACCGGAAGGGGGCCTCTCCTAGGCCTGGCTTGATCACATTCTTTTTAAGACAAGAACTGTGTACCGAAACAAAGGGAAGGGTGCAAATCTCATAGTGTAAAACTGTAGATACTTTATTTAAAACAACCCAAGTTCACAATATGCAACACGGCAGGGTGACAGAGGGTGACAGGGAAATGCAGAGTGTAACAGGTAGGGTTACCACCCGTCCGGGATTACTCCGGACAGTCCGGTAATTAGCCTGGGTGTCCGGAGTCTGGACGGGTGCCGTTCCCGGACTATACATAGTCCGGGAATGAGTCCCCCTCTCTGCCCACCCCAGCCGCCCGGCTCCCTCCACTAGTTTTTAAAGTGAGAGCATGGTTGAGGTGCGCTGCAGCGCTACGCTGTGCAGCGGCGCCGGGCGGGTGCGGGTCGCCATGATTGCTGAAGGCAGCAAGGAGGAGGGAACGATGCAGGGCAGGCGGGGGGCGGCGCTCGCTGGGAGGAGGGAGGCGGAGACTGAATGGACACACACACAGATAGTGTGTGTGTGTCACTGTCTGACTCCAACTCTTTCAATCTCCCGGCTCCTCCTCCGCATTTGGCGCGCTGCCTCAGGATGACACAGCCAGCCTCGTCGCTCTCTCTCTGACCGTCAATGACCAAGGCAAGGCAGGCAGGCCAAGGTGAGGTTAAGACAGTCAGGAGCTCAGTCAGCAGCGGCTCCTCCACCCAGCCAGCCTCCTTCACCCTCAGCCACCCACCCTCCTAGGCTCCGAGTCCTGGCTTCACCATCCATCAGCTGCCAGAGAGGATAGAGCGCTCAGGTCAGCCACCCAGCCTCCACCACCAGTCCACCACCGACCCTGGGCCTCTTAGAAGAAATATAAAGTATGTACTTACATCATTTATTTAAAAACAACAAATAGACTCCTTCATATATGATAAATACAATGGTTTATCACCTGAAGCTGTGTGGCATAACATGTAATGGGCATTATGGCATGTGATATACTATGGCATTTTGTACACTATGTAATGGGTGTGTGAAGTGTAGTCGGCATTATGTTGAAAATTTTTGCCGCGCGCCTACGACGCGCACTGTCTGTGTTACTCCTTCTTTACAAAAAACTTTTTCAGTCCTAGCATATCGTGTAATGGCCATTGCGGTGTATGGCGTAACATGTAATGGGCATCACGCTGTGTGGCATAACGTGTAATGGACATTATGGCATGTGGTGTACTATGGCATTTTGTACACTATGTAATGGGTGTGTGACGTGTAATCGGCATTATGTTGAAAATTTTTGGCGCGCGCCTATGGCGCGCACTGTCTATTTTGTTCCTCCTTTCCAAAAAACTTTTTCAGTCCTGGCATATTGTGTAATGGGCGTTGCAGTGTATGTTGTAACATGTAATGGGCATCATGGTGTGGGGCATAACGTGTAATGGGTATTACTGTGTATGATGTAATTGGCATTATGATATGCAAAATCAAGTATGAAATTGAAGCAAAGGTTAAAAAAAATCAACATAAGGTGGGTCAAAGGGCGGAGCTGGGGGTGGGGCATGGGCGGGGCAGTGGGTGTGTCAAGGGGCAGACCACTGTCCGGGAATCTCTCAACAAAAAGGTGGTAACCCTAGTAACAGGTAGAGGCAGAGGGTGACAGGAGGAGGCAGAGAGTGACAGGGAGAAGCATAGGGCAACAGGGAGAGATGAAAGGTGACAGGGGAGGCAGAAGGAAACGGAGAGGCAGAGGGTGACAGGGAGAGGCAGAGGGTGACAGGGAGAGGCAGAGGGTGACATGGGGAGGCAGAGGGTGACATGGGGAGGCAAAGGGTGACATGGGGAGGCAAAGGGTGACATGGGGAGGCAGAGGGTGACATGGGGAGGCAGAGGGTGAAAGGGAGAGGCAAAGGGAGGCAGAGGGCAACAGGGAGAGGTAGAGGGTGACATGGGGAGGTAGAGGGTGACAGGGGGAGGTAGAGGGCGACAGGGGGAGGCGGAGGGTAACAGGGAGAGGTGGAAGGTGATAGGTTAACGTAGAAGTTGAGAGGCAGAGGGTAACAGGGAGAGGCAGTGGGTGACATGGGGAGGTAGATGGTGACAGTGAGAGGTAGAGGGTGTCGGGGAGGCAGAGGTTAACAGGGAGAGGCAGAGGGTGACATGGGGAGGTAGAGGGTGACAGGGAGAGGCGGAGGGTGACAGAGGCAGCAGTGGGCTCCATAGCCCTCAGGGGCCCCCGGTGCACTACACCTTCTGCTCCAATGGTAGTTCCACCTCTGCAGCTGGGTGCTTAGCACAGTAGGTTTTGGTGCAGGGACATGGTGCAGGCTGTCACGTTACATAAAAAGCTCAACTTGAAATTACCCAATATACTTCTCCTCAGTGTACAGGAAATACTATGTCCCCAGTACTCGGTGCCTATTCCATCTTATCTGCCTCTGTTACCAGAAGTATCCACGTGTGACAGTGACACAACGTCTGACACTTCCAGGAACAGATTACACATACTGTATATCAGCACTGACTTCTCTGCTCTTATCTGTTATGCTTTAAACAGGGTGTGAATTATTATTATTTTTAAATGAAATGATTGACAAGCTGCAGGCGTTTGGGGGAGAAGAAGGGTTTCCCGCTTAAAACGCAAAGCGCATCGCATCCATTTTGAAGGTGGGCCTATACCATCGCCTGCGTCTTCAGACGCAGATTAACTGGCTTAGTCATGTTAGCTGTGGTGGCTTCTTGAGCGACCGCAGCGTGACCCAGATGCCCGATAGTCACAGCCTTGTGCATAGCTTTGGCGTACTGTGCAAATGCATGGTCATTCTATAATCATTTGGACTGCGAATCGGCAGCTCGGCAAGCGGGTCTGAATGACCCCCCCAAAAGTACCAGCCAATTGCCATGTTACAGGCCGTGTTTGAAAAATTACATGAACTGATTGGTTGTTACTTTATCTCTTCAAGGCTAATACATCCCTATCAGGAGGTGGGCATGATGGAAAGGTCACAGTAGGATTCAGGCGCATTGGGTGGAGTAACAGGTTAACTTATCCCAGTTTTGCTCTATTAAATGTGGTAACGAACGGCAGTAAAAATAAAATAATAAATAAAAAATATAGATCAATGGTGGATCGGTAAGTGACCATCAATGGTTGTACTGATGGTAATCTAAGTCGCCCCATCTGGTTCTCCGTCATCAATGGCAAAAGTATTCACCGTTAGGTTATAAACCATCTCTGCAATGTCGAATCATTGTTGGTCGATGGCCATCCCTAGTGGAAGGAGCAGAGTACACCCACAGCGCCGAGTGACCATGTGCCATCAGTGCAGCCTGGTGCTGTAATACTGTGGTGTCACATGAAGGGCCTCAGAGCTGAGGAGGTCCCACAATGTCTGACCTCTGTCCGTGCAGGCCTTCACTGTGTATCTGCCCTTCATAGAGCTTGCTCCAAGAGCTTGCAATCTGTTTAGACATACGGCAGTGTTAGCCGGTACCCGACAATCAGCATCACGTGAAATTATACATGTGTATACATGGCTTTAACATTCCCTGACTTCTAGATAACATAAACAGTCCAAAGCGCTCACCAAACCAGCAGATCACCCCACTGAAACAGGTCATCCATAAGCCCATTGAAATCAGTAGACCTTTGGGTGTGATTTAACAGTGCATATGAACATGAGGTAGCCGCCTATACACTTCACGTGCGAAATGTGGCACTGTTTCACGCTAGGACTTCGGGCCTGATTCAGGTCTGCACACTAAGCAGCGGTCTGCTTAGCGAGCAGATAAACGCCGCCGAGCGAACGTACAAACCCCCCCCCCCTCCCCCACGAATCCCCTCGGAAGCATGCGAGCATATGGGGGAAAAAATAATTCAATGGTCACTTATTTACTTTGTAAATGTCTTAGAACGGGACGGGCACCGAGGACATGTGATGTCAGGAGCCCCACCCTGTGCAGGCTTCACCCCGCCTGCGTTTGCATGGGGATGTCCAGCATTTTTCTGGGCGCATCCACCATTTTTATGGGCACGCTCTGGAGGCGCTGGGCATACCAATGCTCCAGCCCCCTATCCGCCCACTTCCCGCTCCCTCTGTGCGGACGCCCCGGCGATAGGTATTCGCCAATATGCATGCGCAGAGCTGAACAATCGGCCCCCCCACAGCAAATTCGCTGTGGGGCGATTGAACCTGAATCAGTCCCTAATTACGGTCATCCTCTCATCTGGATATGACATAACAGCAACTTGCCAGCTCATTAAGGCATGTTACTAATAATGAATCCTCTTCATTTACACAAACTGCTCGTTAAGTAAATGTCTAACTCGCTGATCGGTACGGGAGAGACCTATGTGCCAATGCCCACTGATTCACACACAGGCTAGCGTGATAAAGAGCTGGCACCAAAGCCAACAGGAATTTTATAGTTCGGGAAAACCGGAAAAACTAGTCATTCGGGCCAAAACACCCAACCCATCGCAGCAGTGTATAACCTGACAATGTGCCTTTTGAGAAGATTGTAATTAATACATTTAATTATCCCTATCTATATGAAAAATCTTAGCCCGCGCCAGTGGTAGAAAATCGCTTGTTTTGTTTATTGAGTAACTGATACGATGTTGAGTCAGAGTTACAATGAATTGGATAACGACATGTGTAAAAAACCTGCACCAAGCCAGGCAGGGTCTACTGGTGTCGACACATCGAAAGAAAAAGACATCAAATATTTATTTACAAAGTATTAAATTATTCTCTGGGACGTGTGATCTACTTAGGAGCTGATTGGCTGGTTCTTTACCACTTTTCAAGGCTTAAGCTGGGTACACACAGGGCGATATATAATTAACGGTATGCACAATACCGATAACGTTAATTATATAACGCAAACATATGTCAGTGTATGCGCTTAATATCAGCGGTGACAGGAATCGCCCAGTGTGTACCCAGCTTAAATACATCTGCCCAAATGACTGAGCCACTTCTCCAATTTCTCCAAGGCTCGATACATGGGATCCGATATGTAATGCCGGCGGTCGGAATCCCGACACTGGAATCCCGACCGCCGAAATCCCGACATGGGGGGGACGTGGAGCGCCCCCCCTTGCGGGCCCGCTGCACTCGCCACGCAGCGGGCCCGGTGCCTCGCTACGCTCGGCACGCTATTTTATTCTCCCTCTATGGGTGTCGTGGACACCCACGGAGGGGGAAAGTTTTGGGATTTCGGCAGTCGGGATTCCGATCGCCGGGATCCCGACCGCCGGCAAATTGACTGCATCCCGATACATGGGGTGTGGTCTTGGGGAAAGGGTGTGGTCTTTAAATGTCTGCGGTTTACGGCAGATCCAGGCATAGTTTTGTCATAAATGGGGTTACAGCCTATATTTTCACAAATTGCCAAATAAAACACATCATGAACCCGGTCTCACACCATAAAACAATAAGATAACAGGATAACAACTTATTATATACCTAAAAAATAAATGTAAACATCTTATTGTTTTATGGTGTGAGACCGTGTTCATGTTGAGTTTTATTTGGCAATTTGTGAAACTATATTCTGTAACCCCATTTATGACAAAGCCACCAAACGAGGCCCCCTGCTAATCATTACTAATTGAAATTACTTTATTAAATAGCAAGATCAAAGGAATGGATCCCCACAACCACAAACGTGCCAGTGTCGCAGCAGAAAGAAAGTGGGCGGTCATTATGACATCATGGGTGAATGAGGACTCGTCTGTAGTTGCAGAGGACGGAGGGCCCTGCTCCTCTCACAGTGCACTGAGTCAGGAAGTCATTTTTGTTCCATATATTCCGGAGAGGGTTGAGAAAGTCTGTGTGTGGGCACCCAGAGGGTTAAAATAGCAGAGATCAGAGAGTTCAAGGCGGATGGCGCAGTGGTCACACGCTGATCACACAGCGGCCACACCAGATGGGGCTGTTCCATGCCACTGACAGTTTATAGAAAAGTAGATTTGTTTAAACAGGCAACAACGAAAAGGTGAAGGGAAAAGTCCACTCGGTGCTGGTTAAACATTAATGAGACATACAGCACACACGTCTGCTGCAAGGGCTGGTGAAGTGGTCTCCTCCATCCCAGGTATGTGGCTGAGCACTGCTGAGGTCCCTGCTACAGTATGTACAGGTGCTATGTGTCTGTACCTGAGCTTTACCCGCCAATCCCAGCACTGGGCCCATCCTGAATCAGAATCTGATTCAGGCGCTAATGGCGCAGCAGCTTTGGCTCTGTACACAGGAGGCGTATAAAGTCACCCACTGCAGGCTTCTCTGTTCTGCTGCCCCATCTGAAAACTCGTGTGTGGCGTGACCATCTGCGTCCGAGTTATCCGCTTGAGCTACTGCATCCGGGTAATCCGCGTGAGCGACTGCGTCCGGGTCATCCGTGTGACCATCTGTATCCGGGTCGTCCACGTGACTGACGGCATCCGGGTCGTCCACGTGACTGACGGCATCCGGGTCGTCCACGTGAGCGACCGCATCCGGGTCATCCGCGTGAGCGTCCGGGTCAACTGTGTGAGCGGCTGCATCCGGGTCATCCGCGTGAGCGACTGCATCCGGGTCATCCGCGTGACCGGCTGCATCCGAGTCATCCATGTGACCAACCGAGTCTGGGTCATCCACGTGACCAACTGCATCCGGGTCATCCGCAGGACCATCTGTAACTCGCTCTGACAAGGTTAGCGCGTGCCCACTGCAACTCTGCTTAATAGGGTTAGTGCAATGTCTACCTAGTGCCTGTTGACCTTTTGGTGCAGACCCATTGACTGTCTACCTAGAACATGTCTGCCGGCCTAGTGACCACCTCTGTATTGCAGATTCCGCCTTAGTAACCAGCGGTGAGGACAGCAGCCATGATCTCTCTGTCAGTCTGTGCCTGACGCACTGCCGGCCTAGTGTCCACCTCTGTATTGCAGATTCCACCTTAGTTACCAGCCGGGAGGACAGCAGCCATGATCTTAGAAACATAGAATTTGACAGCAGATAAGAACCACTTGGCCCATCTAGTCTGCCCCTTTTTTAAACATGTTACCTCAAACCATATTTGATCCTTATTTCTTAGTAAGGCTATCAATAGGCCTATCCCAAGCAAGTTTAAATTGCTCTACTGTATTTGCCTCTACCACCTCTGATGGTAGGCTATTCCACTTATCTGCTACTCTTTCTGTGAAGTAATTCTTCCTCACATTTCCCCTGAATCTTCCTCCATCTAGTGTCAGTGCATGTCCTCGTGTTCTTTTGCTACTGCCTGTCTGTGTTTGGCACACTGCCGGCCTAGTGACCGCCTCTGTATTTCAGATTCCACTTTAGTAACCAGCCGGAAGGACAGCAGCCATGATCTCTCCATCAGTCTGTGTCTGGCGTACTGCAGGACAGCAGCCATGATCTCTCTGTCAGTCTGTGTCTGGCGCACTGCTGGCCTAGTGACCACCTCTGTATTGCAGACTCCGCCTTAGTAACCAGCAGGGAGGACAGCAGCCATGATTTCTCTGGCAGTCTGTGTCTGGCGCACTGCAGGACAGCAGCCATGATCTCTCTGTCAGTCTGTGTCTGGCGTACTGCAGGACAGCAGCCATGATCTCTCTGTCAGTCTGTGTCTGGCGCACTGCTGGCCTAGTGACCACCTCTGTATTGCAGATTCCGCCTTAGTAACCAGCCGGGAGGACAGCAGCCATGATCTCTCTGTCAGTCTGTGTCTGGCGCACTGCTGGCCTAGTGACCACCTCTGTATTGCAGATTCCACTTTAGTAACCAGCTGGGAGGACAGCAGCCATGATCTCTCCGCCAGTCTGTGTCTGGTGCACTGCTGGCCTAGTAACCGCCTCTGTATTTCAGATTCCACTAGTAACCAGCCGGGAGGACAGCAGCCATGATCTCTCTTTCAGTCTGTGTCTGGTGTACTGCAGGACAGCAGCCATGATCTCTCTGTCAGTCTGTATCTGGCGCACTGCTGGCCTAGTGACCACCTCTGTATTGCAGATTACGCCTTAGTAACCAGCCAGGAGGACAGCAGCCATGATCTCTCTGTCAGTCTGTGCCTGACGTGCATCTTAGCAAATATCCCTCCTAATCTCTGATTGATCTGCGGAACGTCCTGTCCCATGCTCTGTCTGCAGGAAGTCAGGACACACCTGTGATTGTGCTCTGCAGCAGACACCGGGAAGGAAGAACGCTGCGGACAAAAGAATCCCTTCAGATCAAAACGATACACCGTGGGCAGCTTCCAGAAACGGTCGCGCATCATTTCTTGGTCAATATTTACTGCTGCCAGGCAGGTGCAACTCACCCTAATCCACTCTTGTATTTATCAGGGCAACTGCCGGGATTGAAGGTGGAAAGTTACTGCTATGCCGCATATGGGATGCTGACCAGATCACGTGGCTTCCCGTGCACGTGTGTCAACAGATGTCACCATTTCTATTTGGGTTTGTCATACGGCGCCATGACAATGCTATTGAAAGGGATGGCTATCCTTACAGAATTTACGTAAGATGGATATTAAGTCACAGATTGTTGTTTAAGGAATTAATATTTTTACTTTGATTCTTTGGTATTATCTTGTCCTTAGTACAGTTATACTGTATTATTTGCTTTCTCTTCCTTTATTATTCTGAGCCTTACTAGTGGAGACACATGACAACAGCAGGCCAATCAGATAAAAAAGGCCTGGGTTAGCGGCACAGGATGGCAAGGCGGAGCTAAGTGACTTGTGATGGGAGGGAGACATTGCAAGGCCACTATTGGAGCTCCATCATCGACCATCGGCAGGGCCTGATTAAAGGTTCCAGGTGCCCCAGGTACATGTAGGTAGTGTAATGCTGCTAAACACATGTGTATGGGCACTCAGGGACTCACCATTCATACCGCCCATGTGCATGTAATGCTGCTATACACACGTGTATGAGTGCTCAGGGACTCGCCAGTCATACTGCCCATGTGCATGCAATGCTGCTATACACACATGTATGGGTGCTCAGGGACTCGCCAGTCATACTGCCCATGTGCATGTAATGCTGTTATACCCACGTGTATGGGCGCTCAGGGACTCCCCAGTCATACTGCCCATGTGCATGTAATGCTGCTATACACACACATGTATGGGTGCTCAGGGACTCGCCAGTCATACTGCCCATGTGCATGTAATGCTGTTATACCCATGTGTACGGGCGCTCAGGGACTCCCCAGTCATACTGCCCATGTGCATGTAATCCTGCTTAACACACGTGTATGAGTGCTCAGGGACTTGCCAGTCATACTGCCCATGTGCATGTAATGTTGCTAACACATGTGTATAGGTGCTCAGGGACTCGCCAGTCATACTGCCCATGTGCATGTAATGCTGCTATACACACGTGTATGAGTGCTCAGAGACTCGCCAGTCATACTGCCCATGTGCATGTAATGCTGCTATACACACGTGTATGAGTGCTCAGGGACTCGCCAGTCATACTGCCCATGTGCATGTAATGCTGCTATACACACATGTATGGGTGCTCAGGGACTCACCATTCATACCGCCCATGTGCATGTAATGCTGCTATACACACGTGTATGAGTGCTCAGAGACTCGCCAGTCATACTGCCCATGTGCATGTAATGCTGCTATACACACGTGTATGAGTGCTCAGGGACTCGCCAGTCATACTGCCCATGTGCATGCAATGCTGCTATACACACATGTATGGGCATTCAGGGACTCGCCAGTCATACTGCCCATGTGCATGTAATGCTGCTATACACACATGTATGGGCGCTCAGGGACTCGCCAGTCATACTGCCCATGTGCATGTAATGCTGCTTAGACACGTGTATGGGCGCTCAGGGACTCACCATTCATACCGCCCATGTGCATGTAATGCTGCTATACACACTTGTATGAGTGCTCAGGGACTCGCCAGTCATACTGCCCATGTGCATGCAATGCTGCTATACACACATGTATGGGCATTCAGGGACTCGCCAGTCATACTGCCCATGTGCATGTAATGCTGCTATACACACATGTATGGGTGCTCAGGGACTCGCCAGTCATACTGCCCATGTGCATGTAATGCTGTTATACCCACGTATATGGGCGCTCAGGGACTCGCCAGTCATACTGCCCATGTGCATGTAATGCTGTTATACCCACGTGTATGGGCGCTCAGGGACTCCCCAGTCATACTGCCCATGTGCATGTAATGCTGCTATACACAGGTGTCTGGGTGCTCAGGGACTCACCGGTCATACTGCCCATGTGCATGTAATGCTGCTATACACACACATGTATGGGTGCTCAGGGACTCGCCAGTCATACTGCCCATGTGCATGTAATGCTGTTATACCCATGTGTACGGGCGCTCAGGGACTCCCCAGTCATACTGCCCATGTGCATGTAATGCTGCTATACACACATGTATGGGTGCTCAGGGACTCGCCAGTCATACTGCCCATGTGCATGTAATGCTGCTATACACACATGTATGGGTGCTCAGGGACTCGCCAGTCATACTGCCCATGTGCATGTAATGCTGTTATACCCACGTATATGGGCGCTCAGGGACTCGCCAGTCATACTGCCCATGTGCATGTAATGCTGTTATACCCACGTGTATGGGCGCTCAGGGACTCCCCAGTCATACTGCCCATGTGCATGTAATGCTGCTATACACACACATGTATGGGTGCTCAGGGACTCGCCAGTCATACTGCCCATGTGCATGTAATGCTGTTATACCCATGTGTACGGGCGCTCAGGGACTCCCCAGTCATACTGCCCATGTGCATGTAATCCTGCTTAACACACGTGTATGAGTGCTCAGGGACTTTCCAGTCATACTGCCCATGTGCATGTAATGTTGCTAACACATGTGTATAGGTGCTCAGGGACTCGCCAGTCACACTGCCCATGTCCATGTAACAAAGGTCAAGCAACAGGCATGTAGGATCTAATGCAGGGTTGCCGATTTTTGAACGCTCCGCTCCGGGAGAAGCCCGGAGAGGAGACTTTCAGCAGGAGTTTGGGGGCGGGGCTTAAGTGTATCGTCATTATGCCCCGCCCCCATGAAGAAAAATTACCCGATATGCCGTTCTCCGTGGAGGGGCAGGGCTAAACATCTGCGAATATGACACTTTAGCCTCGCCCCCCGCCTCGGAGATCGGTAGATAAGGTTATTTAAACGCCGTGGTCAGGTGGGAGGAAGCCGCAATCAGGGGGGTGGAGCGGGGGACCCGATTTTCGGGACCCTCCTGGCCATTCCGGGAGGGTAGGCAACCCTGATCTAATGCTTGTGGCGTGTGAAGGAGACTTTGGCTTTAGGCTGCCCGGCTGGCGCTGTAGCACAATGTACATAAAGAAATGCTTCCATCATAAGTTACATTGGCACAGCCTCGCCTGTTACATGCAAGGCCCCCCCCCCCCACCAGTCCTGGTGCCCTAGGCTGCAGCCTAATCAGCCTATTGGGTAATCAGGCTCTGACCATCAGTACCACACCATCGCCCTTATTCAGATCTGATTGCAGTATAAATTTGTTTGGAAAGGGGCAAAACCATGTGCACTGCAGGTGGGGGAGATGTAACATGTGCAGAGAGAGTTACATTTGGCTGGGGTGTGTTGAAACTGAAATCTAAATTGCAGTGTAAAAATAATGCAGCCAGTATTCACCCTGCACAGAAACATAGTAACTCACACAAATCGAACTGTCTCTGCACATGTTACATCTGCCCCACCTGCAGTGCACATGGTTTTGCCCATTTTCCAAACAAATTTGTACTGCGATCAGATCTGAATAAAGGCCCATATGTGAATGTGAAAGGGCATCAAGGGTAGAAGCGAAAGGGGAAACCCGAAGGCTGCCCCCTAGTGGCCTACTAGCCTTACTACACACTGATAACAGAGCCACATTCACATTCTAGGGTATTTTATTCGGTGCTTGTGTATTATCACGGCGCCCGCGAAATCGGCTGAAAATCCCATGCAAAAAATCTAATGTGATATAGCGGAGGAGTTTCGGACGATTTTGCATGCTATTCCATCCTTGCACACCCCCACTATCCAAGTTAGCCTGAAGCGTGGCGAGCGTCCTCCCGACATGTTCATACCCCCACAATCCACATCGGCGTGGAGTTGATTTTATAAAGCGTGGCGAGCGCAGCGAGCACCGTGAGGGACGCAGAAAATTTCCCCGAAGCGTGGCGAGCGCAGCGAGCCCCATGAGGGGACACGGATTACTTCACGTGTATTCCGCGTCTGCTTGCCATGCTTCGGGATCGTTTTCCGCGGCCCCTCGCCACACTTCGGGGTCAGTGGCTCGCTGCGCTCGCCACGCTACATAAGATCTACTCTGCGCCGACGTGAATAGTGGGGGTATGAACAGGTCAGGAGGACACCTACCGCATCCGCACGCCACGCTTCGGGCTGACTTGGATAGTGGGGGTGTGCAAGGATGGAATAGCATGCAAATCGGCAGGAAATCGCAGAAAATCGTCCGCAAAATCGTATCGTGGATCGAATCAGACGCAAAATCGTATGCGACATCGTATACGATTTAGCTATAATCGGGCGCCGTGATAATACCCAAGTACCTTTTATTCTAGTACCGTATGTATACAAGGACGATCCGCTTCTAGATCATTTATCTCGTACATTCTGGAAAATTATAGCTACAATCTATGTAGTTGCTATCGGGAACACCTCCACATCTCGGTTTTAGAAGTGTTAATCAGCTCCTCCCAATGCTTGAATAAATACAAGTGGCAGACTGAAAGGCCGACATGCACTAGGTCATCATTGACAAAAGGCTGACATGCTGTCTGACTCCGGGCAGTCAGGATCCCGACGTCGTGTGGGTATAAGGGAGCCTGTGGGTGTAAGGGAGCGTGTGGGTATAAGGGAGCCTGTGGGTATAAGGGAGCCTGTGGGTGTAAGGGAGCGTGTGGGTATAAGGGAGCGTGTGGGTATAAGGGAGCGTGTGGGTATAAGGGAGCGTGTGGGTGTAAGGGAGCGTGTGGGTGTAAGGGAGCGTGTGGATGTAAAGGAGCATGTGGGTGTAAAGTATAGACGTGCACCATCCGACTGCCAGGGACAGCCTGATTCTGAGTGCAGATTCCTCTGCAGTTGATGATGGCATTCTGCGCTTCATGCCTATGGTAGGCCTTAACCCCCAAACTGACCTGGGTCCCTCTGTGACCCTGCCCCTCAGCATGGCACGGAACCCCTGAACATAAATCCCCATTGTCTTATTTCAATGATCCCACTCTGGAGAACAAACCATTGCTCACTGCTCCACAAAGCAAAGTGCATCTGAGCTACTAGCCTGTATTTAGTTAGGAATTATCTCCCTCCTTTCCTCCAGCTCATCACTGTGATATGGCATTGTCAAGTGAGCAACTTAGAAATGAGTGAATGAGCTTGGGGAATTTTTAACACCATCTTCATATACAGTATTTATATATTTTTATATATATATATTTTTATATATATATATATATATATATATATATATATATATATATATTTCAAGACATTGGTTTCATTTTATTCAATAAAGTATGCACATTTATTGTTCCCTTATATTCAGAAGGAAAGTTTTTCCATCAGGACAAGGAGGGGCAGATAGGAGGTAGCATATTCTCCTGCGTAAAACGTCCTTTAACAAAGGTTAAACCATAACCTGAGACATGTACAGCAATCCCATTGTTTGATATATAAGAGGATTTAAATCAATCAGAGAAACAATGTTTCCATTGAAGTACAGGCATTAGAGCACCTGACAGTTTCTATTGACCAGTTTCATCCAGGGAACATCCAGAGGATCTGGTTTACTGTCAGACTCAGATGCTGCTACAAAACCCTGCATTGAGTGATGGGATAGCAGGAACTGGGCAGACTTTGGTGCCTCCTAGTGAGTGCTAGTACCTCCTATTCCTAGAAATCTGAGCAAAGAGAGACCAGGGTTTTTATTCATCATATAACATTCTTATTTCAGTCAAGATAGGCTATGAACAACATGCATCAGAAGGGCCTGGGGGTGGGGCTAGAGCCTATGGAATTTTGCCCAATGAGAAACCATGATAGCCCACATTCCGGAGCTTGGTATACTTCACAACATAGTGTCCCTTCTACATATGGTGACATGTCCCATAATACGTGCTTGGATCACCCCTACTGGATGCATTCTGAGGATGCTTGGAGGCATAAACGGGCGCCCCATCGTCTTCTCTCCCACTGACCAAACAGACATAGCTTAAACTCTGGCTGGCTCATTGGTATCCGAATGATAGGTCGATAATAAATAGGTTGACACCAAAAGGTCGACATGCACAAGGTTGAAATTGACAAAAGGTCGACATATCAATGATCAACACAAGAAACGGTCAACTTGATTTCTTCATGATATTTTGTTTTTTTTACTTTTGTGACTTACCATCCACGTGGATTCGGTAAAGTGCGCCGAGCGTAGCAGTAGTGCAGCGAGAGCTTGGCCTGAAGCATGGCAACTGAGAAGAGCCACGTGAGGGTACGCACTTCACTATTTGGGGTCCACCTGTTCAGGAGTCAACATTGACACAAAACCCCCCAAAACCCAATGTCGACCTTTTAATGCATCAACATTTTCCACGTCAACCTTTTGCCATGTTCACTGTTTGTAAATGTCAAGTGACCTTGTGCATGCTGACAGTTTGGTGCCAACCTACCGACTGTCTACATAGGCGTGCGCACATTGTGTGTTAGGGGTGCACAGGCACCCCCTAATGCTGTGCCCACCCTTATGAACACCTCCCTGCCGCTAGCAATACCAAAAATACCTTTTACCAAAGACTCTTTAGAACTGTATTCTATTAAAAGAAGCGCAGATTAATCAATTCCAGTAAGTGTGTTTGCATATTTCATTGTACTAGACCATTGCAATATCACTACATACCTGCGTCATCCATATAGTATATGTTTTTTACTTTATTTGCATGTACTGTTACACAGAGTAATTAGAAGATTAAGGCCCTTATTCTGGTTGGTGCGGTAATATCCGCGTGCGTTCGTGCCGCCGATGTTTTGTGTCTGCGCCTGTGCAGAGGCGTCTCTGCGCATGTGCGAGCGGGACGCATGGCCACATTCCGCATGAAATGTGTACACTACGAACAGGGGGTGGAGAGGGGCGTGAAGGGCTGTTTGGGCTCATTACCATATGTGTACACCCCGCGTTTCATCGGATCCGGCCGCACCGATCAGAATAAGGGCCTAAGTGCCAGATGTATCAAGCTTCAAAAGTGATAAAATTGAGAGTGATAAACAACCATCCAATCAGCTCTTACCTGTCATTTTTCAAACCCAGCCTGTAACATGACAGTTGGGAGCTGATTGGCTGGTTGTTTATCACTCTCCATTTTATCACTTCTTGAAGCTTGATACATCTGACCCTAAAAATTAAATAGGAAGGAGATTATGGTGTGACATTCTATATTGTAGCGAATGCCAATAGATGATGATAGACACGCCTGATTGGCGGTATTAGACACACCCAATGGGCAGAGTTAGTCATGCCCAATAGGTGGTGCTAGGCACACCCCTTTGACGGTGCACCCCCTAATAAAATATGCTGCGCACGCCTATGACTGTCTACCTAAACACGGTTAACCAGGGGCGAATTTAGGGTTCAGGCCGCCCCTAGGCACAACACTTTGCCGCTGCCCCCCCCCCCCCCCCCCATTTTGACATATTCATTGCTCAGGCTGAAGTTTGATTTTATATATATATATAAAATCAAACTTCAGCCACAGCTGTGTACTAACCTTTTTTTTTTAATCTGTAGTGCAATGGACTGGACTCGGGAGGGAGAGAGGGAGAGCGGGAGCCTGGAGCTGAGGCACACACACACTATGACGCCCACCCTGCACGCCCATTGACACAGCAGCCAATAGCGGCAGGGGGTCAGTGGCTCAGCTCAGCATCAGCACG
Source organism: Crinia signifera (assembly GCF_055691185.1). Classification (NCBI taxonomy): domain Eukaryota; kingdom Metazoa; phylum Chordata; class Amphibia; order Anura; family Myobatrachidae; genus Crinia; species Crinia signifera. Next base: position 47,925,078 of record NC_139227.1, read on the forward strand.
CTGAGCTGAATCTCATGTACCGGACCAGATAGGGACCATCGCCGCGGCTGTACAGCACAACAATCACACGAGTGCAGCTGCAGCATGCCGTCTCCAAGCGGGCAGTGGTGAGTGACAAACGGCGGCGCCGCCGATCATGACGTCACTCGCCGATGCCCACTCCGCTCGGCTATGCTGCTGCACTGCCAGCTCGGCCACCCAATGTTGCCCACTGCCGCCCATAAAATGTGCCGCCCCTAGGCCTGTGCCTCACGGGCCTAGTGGGAAATCCGGGCCTGCGGTTAACCCTAAAATCCATATCCGGCTGGTGGAACTCAGAATTGTTTAAAAGCGTATTTTGAACAATGGACTTAAATCATTGCTAAAGTTAAAAGATTCTTGAATTCTAATGTTGGATCCAGGGCACCCTTCAGCCTGTCCTCCACACTGGGTCAGTGCTTCATACGTTGGCTCAAAAAGACAGAATTTTATCAATAAACTGTAATACCGAGACAAATCTTTCTGGTGTGTACCCAGCATTACTGAAGCTCATGATCGCAAATTAGATTACTTGGAGGCCTCTAAACCGATCAGATCTGAATTTGAAACCGGTTTGGGTCATTTGAGCCCCATCCAGCTGTGATTTCATAATGTGATTTTAGCGCAATCACAACAGATTTTATTGGCTCAAACACAGGTTAAAACAGGAAACAAAGAATCAATTTATTAACACAGGGAGGGATTAATGTAGAAACTTCCCTGCACGCTCAGACTTTCATCTGTTTTATTCTACACAAAAATGATATTTCTTCATATGGAAAGTGGATAAAGTTGTTGTAAAATATAGGAATATATATGCAGAAGGACAGTAGAGTTCAGTGACCATATTAATGCGAGAGATTTACCAAAACTCGGACAGTGATAGCGTACCAACTAATCGGCTTTTGACGTTTTTCAAACACAGCCTGTAAAATGACAGTTAGGGGCAGATTGGTTGGTATCTTCTCTTTCTCTCCAAGGTTTCCTACATCTCCTAATTTACACAAGCATGTGAAGGCTCGGGGGACGTATTCAATGATCCCTGGGGATTTGTTGATTGCTGTTATACATATGGTCAGGCTTGATACACTGGCTGAACGCAACAAGGAAATGCCATGATTCCAGGTCTGGTCAGTAAACCTGGACAAATGTGCCGTACACCCTATTGTCCTGTGGCTGTCCTAAAAGATGTACAGTCGCTCTCTCTACCTGTATTACTGTACATACTGTATACATGGGCATAATTATAGAGAGACCCAGAGGTTTAGGGGGCCAGGACTGAGGTTGTAAAGTTGCATACTCATTTCCCAGATTTACCTGCTAAGCAATTGTGTCTGATCCATTGCCCAATCTGTATTGTGTGAGATGTGGATGTGGTGGATGTTATAATGGTAAGGGGGCACTGTAATATGGCACAATGTGAACAGGAGACCACTGTAATGTGGCACAATATGAACAGGAGGCCACTGTAATGTGGCACAATATGAACAGGAGGCCACTGTAATGTGGCATAATCTGATCACTGTAATGTGAAGGGCACTATAATGTTACATAATATGAACTTGTCACTCCTAATGTGGCACAATATGAAATGAAGGCACTTAAGTGTGGCATAATATGAACTGGGGACACTGTTTGTGATACTGTGAATTGAGGATACTGTGTGGCATAATGTGTACTGGCAGCTTTGTTATGTGACCCTCATGTAAACTAAGGACATAGTTACCTACCCTCCTGCATTCTGCAGGAGACTCTCTGAAATAGCAGCAATCTCCCTCTCTCCCTCATTATTCTAGCAATCTCCCTCATTTCACCTACAGTAGCCCACATTACACTGTCACATTTATGGGGAAAAAAGGAATGAGAGACAGATATATTTACATTGAATCATCAGCACCATTTTCCAGCACATTACCAAGTATAGTAGCTCTTACTAACTGCTTTTGGGCTCATCTACAGTTGGATATAAGTAATTTTAAAAGATTCCTCTCAGATGTAGCAGTACACACCCACGCTTCTAGGTGCCACATTCACAATCTCTTTTCACAATCTCTCCATATATGGAACTAGACACTACCCTTTGAGAGGAGCATGACACCTCGCCTCAATGGGATGCTTTGCAAAATTCTATTACCAACTATAATCTCCCTGAAACTACTTTTCAAAAGTAGGCAAGTATGTCTAAGAAACTACATTATGATGGATCATAAAATAACCTACTATAGGGCATAATATACACCGGGGTAATAATGAGAAAATGAAGTAGGGCACTACTATGGGGCATACAATTAATAACGGCTGTGGAGAGAAGTCTGCCAAGAATCATTGGGATTTGGGCCCCTTCAATATGTTGCGGTGGGGGATACAAAACTTCTAGTTATGCACCTGAATGTAGATCATTACTGTCTCTACTGCTATGTTTGACCCACAATGCACTGCAGCAGAAAACTACAGCCAAACTTCTATACCTTGCAATTTCTATATGCCTATAGTTCCCTCGTTTTGACCAAGCTGCGTATTGTTTCTTAATAGGCAATTTTAGTTAAGTTATAATAAATGTGATTTTTTTTCGGGCCTTTAGAATGATTAATTCTCCAGAGACTATTGTCCCGCACTGAGATGATTTTTGCAGGGATAATTGTATTATAAGGAGATATGTTTTTGTTGGGTGGTAGAGAATTGTAGTTTCTGTGGATCGGAGTAATTGAGGGGATTTCCCAGGCACGGAGGAAATCACACGGCCCCACAGGGACAGAACTAAGAGTTAACCTTGGCTACACACTATTAGTGGTCTGCTAGTGAGACCACTAAGTCCATCTGGTGCCAAACTATCTGTATTCCCAGACCACACAAGACTAGCCTCTAATACCAGCGCTCATACGGGGTCCTATGGAAGAGGTTCCCAGGGCTGTAGAAGGGATTCAGCTTGCCTTATACCTGCGGCAAATGAGTAACATGAATAGACGACTTTGATGTGATATAGCTTCAACACGAACCGGAGAGGCAGGGGCATAGCCCAGACTTTATGGGCCCGATAGCAACATTATGATGGGGCCCCTGTCCCATTGGTTCTACAGCAGTTGTTAAGGTTATGCCCAATAGTAGTGCCCAATATAGTAGGGCCCCAGTTCATCTGGGTATGGATTGTATGGCTGACCTAAAGATGGTCGACAGTCATTAGGTCGACACCACTAGGTTGACGTACTGCAAGGTCCACAGGGGTCTAGGTTGACATGGGACAAGGTCGACAGGTCATTAGGTCGACAAGCATTATGTCGACATGGTCTAGGTCGACAGTCAAAAGGTTGAACCTAGGGGTTTTCACTGTTTTTTTTTACCCGAATGGTGACACAGTCGACATGGACACATTTTTAATTGCACTGCGCTCACCATGCTTCGGGCACTATTTCATTCTCTCACCACGCCCTAGTGGATGGTTGGGCATGAAATACCTCCTGTCGCACATGTCGGCTCAAAAAAAGTGTGAAAAACCCCATGTCGACCTTTTGACTGTTGACCTAGACCATGTCGACCTAATGCTTGTGTAGACCTAATGAACTGTCGACCTTGTCCAACGTCTACCTTGCAGTGTGACGATCTAGTGGTGTCGACCTAATGACTGTCAACCATCTTTAGGTCGACCAACCGTCCGTATCCCTATCATATTATGTCACATTATAGGGCTGCCAATACACATTATGCAACACAGTACTTACAATTAACTTATGACATACAGTGCGCCCAGTTCATATTATGCCACATTATAGTGCCCTTAGTTCATATTATGCCATATAACAGTGCCCCTAGTTAATATTATACCACATTACGGTGCCCCTAGTTCATAATATACCACATTACGGTGCCCCTAGTTCATAATATACCACATTACGGTGCCCCTAGCTCATATTATGCCACATTAAAGTGCCCCCAGTTCATATTATACCACACTATGGTGCTCGTAGTTCATGTTATGCCACAGTACAGTGCCCCCATTCATATTATTTTAGATTACAGTGCCTCCAGCTTATATTATGCCACACAATAGTGCATCCACTTCAAATTGTGCCACATTACAGTGCCCCTGGTTCAAATTATGCCACTCTATAGTGCCTCCATTTTATATAGTGACACATTAAAGCCTCCAGTTTTTATTATGTTACACTATAGTGCCTCCACTTTATATTGCATCACATTACACTGCCCCTTAGTCCATATTATTCCACACTGTAGGGCATTCTCTACATATTTAGCCACATTACAGTTACCCCTTTCATATTATGTAACATTATATTGACCTGATGTTTATTTTATACCACATCACAATGAGCAGGTCCAGGAGGAATACATACATATATTGGAGGCTCCATGTTTGTAATGGCCCTATATAATTGTATACATGTAGCTTTGACAGGGAATGTGGCTCACTGCACCCCCTGCACCTATGGTAGCTACACCACTCTATATGACACATGTAACTAACAGGGAAGGTGGCCCTATCAGCTTTGGGCCCCATAGCAGCTGCACTCCCTACACCTATAGTGGCTACACCCTTGTATATAACACATGTAACTGTGACAGAGATAGTGACCCCTCTCAGCTCTGGGCCCCATATAGAAGCTGCACCTCCTGCACCTATGGTAGCTACACCCTGTATATAGCACATGTAACTATGACAGGGAAGGTGGCCCCTCTCTCAGCTCTGAGCCCCATAGTAGCTGCACTCCCTGCACCTATAGTAGCTACACCCTGTATATAACACATGTAACTATGACAGGGAAGGTGGCCCCTCTCAGCTCTGAGCCCCATAGCAGTTGCACCCCCTGCACCTACGGTTGCTACACCCTGTACATAGCACATGTAACTATGACAGGGAAGGTGGCCCCTCTCAGCTCTGGGCCCCATAACAGCTACACCCCCTGCACCTATGGTAGCTACACCCTGTATATAGCACATGTAACTATGACAGGGAAGGTGGCCCCTCTCAGCTCTGGGCCTCATAACAGCTACACCCCCTGCACCTATGGTAGCTATGCCCTTGTGGTAAACCAATGTGCGAAGGGCTAGTCAGAAGCTCCCTGATAAGGCCACTAATGGATGTTGTCATTATCAGTGGTTATCCTGCATTAGCCCACAAGTACCTGTCCTCAGTGTGGTATCTGAAGTACATCCTCCTCTTATTAGATCACACACCTCTATTCATCATGAAACATTGATGTGAATACACCCTTTCTGTACACAGGCAACAGTACCTGTCCTGTCCCTTCTCTCCAGCCAGGGAGGATGCAATACTAGGACATAAAGAAACCTAGCAATGAAGAGACAGAGAATGGCAGGCGCACAGGACCCTCCTTATTCAGAGGATGGTGAACCCCAGTATCTGAAATACCACAATCTCAAACCTAGCTATGGACACGTTGTAATGCGCAGTACAGACATTCCCTTACTGCCAGCAAAGCTGACGACCTCTACCACCCTGAGTCCCAGTATACAACCAATCGAATAACGGAGTGCCTGCAATAGGCATGTAGTGGGTTAAACATCCCCATCTGCGTGTCATCACTGACAGGCATGTGACTTGGGGATCCTATAGGCTGAGTGGGTTTGGCTGGGATTAACTGAATATAGGGGCAGGAAGGGGAGGAGGCTTCCTCTTCTTCCTGCTGAAATTCCCGCCCTCCCTCCCCTTTGGGACCGTTTTGTGGGTGGTGGTTTTGATCGCGTTAGCTGATAGGCGGGAAAGAACGGCAGTTTTAATAAATTAGTTATATTTTAGGTGTTGATTTTGCGTACATGGCTTGTTTTCGGTGCACTCACCTCTCATTGACTTAGGCCTGTTGCTGTAACACCCGTGTCGGGGTCAGTGACCTCACCCGGATGGGTGGGTAGTCAAGACAGCAAGGTTGAGTTGGATACCGCTTGTTATGAGTTAGGCCAGTTACGTTTGAAGTTGGGGTGGAGTTTAGTTTAATAGCCGTTCTTTCTTGGCCACCATTAATTAATCAATTAATTCAAATAATAAAATTAGTTTAACATTTCCGAAAAATAAATCAGTTAACAATTTCTGCCAAACCTAAGTCTCCGAGTCATTATTTCAGGTTTATATAGTACCAATGTTAAAGTGTTAAGGTTGAACATGCTGAAGAAGGACGGGTAAGATGATGGGATGTTTAAAAGTAATCCATGTTTCCGGATAGGTGAGCAGCCAAATATTAGATCCAGATGCTGGGATCTGTAGGCTTGCCACCACACCTAGATAGCCACAAGTCGCCTAAGTTGCAAACAACGCAACTAAATATAACCCAGAACTGCGAGGCGATGAACATGACAGGACCTGCACATTAACCAGGTAACATCCTTGTCTGACACTGAAACCACAGATGCCCATAAAGCCGTCCATTTATTTCCTGATTCTGTCTGCAATTGTGTACTAGGACCTCTAAAAATAACACTGTGCTACTGACAGTGATCCCTCATGATAGATTTGTAACAATTATACAAATCCGAGGTAATACCTGTCAGTGAATCACTGAGTATCGCTCAGTATCACACCCTGGCAGACAAACACTTTTAATCTCACAAATCTCTGGATTAATAAACAGTGGTCTGATCTTCCTGGAAGGTCAGCGGCGTTCCCCCTTCTGTGACAGCTTTGCGTCGTATCCCAAGGCAATGTAAACAAACAGTTCTTCCTGATCATACAACTACCTGGTTTAAGAGCATGTAGAAGGTAATAGGGGGAGATGTATCGAGCCTCAGAGAAGCCTCCAAGGCTTGATACCTCTACCCCTCAAAGTCAAATAAAGGTCATACACTAACCCAGTGGTTCCCTGGGTGCCTCGGGACACTTGCAGGGGTGCCTCGGGTTGGTCGTCCAGGACCAATTCAAATTATTTATGATCAATTATTTCTGGACTAAACCAGTGTTGGTGGCTGTCAATCATAAAATGTGTACTATCAGAAGCAAATCCTGCCCTTTACCACGTAACTGACCCTAAGAAGCACATATAGACACAATCTACTTAATTTGATATATATTTTTTAGGGCCTAGGGTGCCGTAGAAAAATTCTGATACTCTAGGGTGCCGTGATTAGAAAAAGATTGGGAACCCCTGCACTAACCTATGATCCAGGAGTGGGAGCGGGGTCCTGATCATTAGGTGTCTGAAGCTCTGGTACACATTGTCTTATTACCAGCTCATTCCGCCATTCTGCGGTCACAGGGATTTACCTTCCAGGAGTCAGGATAGACCTCACTAGTCAGATATAATCTACGGGAAAAGAACAATTGAATTTGAAATTAAAATAAAAAATACTACAAAATAATCAGGATATCTGTGCAAGTCCTGTAATTACATGGTAAATATTCAGTATTAAATATTTAATAGACAACATTTGTCTTGTTCCTTCAATCTTATATAAAACAAGGTTAATGCTGCTCCTCACCTCTATGTCACAATTCAAGTGTTTTGTGTATCGGTGGCCACAAGATGGCACCAAGTCCAGCAATTAGTGTTGCTCTGTTTGGGCGCGCACAGCCACCGGCGCAGGTATAACGTTTATGTTGTTCTTTTATTTAGAATAAGAAATGGCGGCAGGGCCCGTTGTACGGGACCACATTGGATCCGGTACAGGGAGAGAACCGGGGGGGCAAGGATAAATGCAAATGAACCACTGTAGCAGATAAGCATCAATTATAGTACAGTGTCCCACACTTCAGCGAATCAGGCGCAAGTGTGTACCCCCACCTCATCTGCTAATGTTCCACATTCCCCCTCACCTAACTCTTCCTACATGCTCCCTCCTCACCTACCCATCCACACATGACCCCTTACCGACCTCTTCACACATTTTACCCTCACCTTCCTCTCCCCACATGCCCCCCTCACCTACCTCTCCCCACATGCCCCCCTCATCTACATCTCCCCACATGCCCCCTCTCACCTACCTCTCTCCACATGCCCCCTCACCTACCTCTCCCCACATGCCCCCTTGCTTACCTCTTCACACATTTTACCCTCACCAACCTCTCCCCACATGCCCACCTCACCTACATCTCCCGAAATGCCCCCCCCTCACCTACCTCTCCCCACATGCCCACCCCTCACCAACATCTCCCCACATGTCCCCTACTCATCTACCTCTCCCCACATGTCCCCTCCTCACCTACCCATCCCCACATTTCACCCTCCTCACATGCCCCATTCATTACCTGCTCATTCACATACAGTATGCCCCTCACCTGCTCATGACGCACATGCCCCCTCCTCACCTGTCCATGCTCACATGTCCCCTCCTCACATGTCCCCTTACCTGCCCATGGACAGTCCTCACCTGATTATTTACTACATGGCCCCTCCTCACTTACCTGTGCCCACATGCCCCTTATTCCCATGCCCACAGCATCAGAGCCCAGGCACATGATGTAATGCAGTATCTACACTGAATATACACACACTTTGTTACATACTCACACCCTGATATATATATATATATATATATATATATATATATTACAGATGTGCGGCGGCCACTTTTTCGGGTTTTGGTTTTGGATCTGGATCTCCCTTCGTGTTTTGGATCTGGATTGGTTTTGGCAAAACCACCCTTGTGGGTTTTGGATCTGGATTTTTATGAAAAAATGCTAAATATGGCTAAAATAACAGAATTTGGGCCTGTTTTTGCCCCTAAAGTATTATTAACCTCAATAACATTAGTTTCCACTCATTTCTAGTCAATTTTGATCACTTCACAGCTTACAAAATTGTTTTCATTTACTGTAGTTGGGCCAAAAGGGTATACTGAGGTAGCTGGATGACTAAGCTAAGCGACAGCAGTGGGCATCACATACATGTGGACCTTACACTTCCAACCTGGCACATCTTGGAAGCAGAGCGGCACTGCAGGGGCAGACAGGGTGGCAGTTTAATAAACTATGTGTTTTTATTTAATTTATTACTTTTATTTATTTTTCTTACTTTACACTGGACACAGCCTGTCACACTGGACACAGCCCCTTGGACACTGGACACTGCCCCTGGACACTGGACACAGCCCGTCACCCTGGACACAGCCCCTGGACAATGGACACAGCCGTCACACTGGACACCGCCCCGGGACACAGCTCATGTACACTGGACACAGCCGTCACACTGGACACTGCCCCTGGACACTGGACACAGCTCCTGTACACTGGACACAACCCCTGTACACTGTACACAGCCCCTGTACACTGGACACAGCCCCTGTACACTGGACACAGCCCCTGGACAATGGACACAGCCCCTGGACACAGCTTCTGTACACAGCCCCTGGACACAGCTCCTGTACACTGGACACAGCCGTCACACTGGACACTGCCCATGGACCTTGCCCCCTGGACACTGGACACAGCCCGTCACCCTGGACACAGCCCCTGGACAATGGACACAGCCCATTACCCTGGACACAGCCCCTGGACACCGCCCCGGGACACAGCTCCTGTACACTGGACACAGCCGTCACACTGGACACTGCCCCTGGACACAGCCCCTGGACACTGGACACAGCTCCTGTACACAGCTCCTGTACACTGGACACAACCCCTGTACACAGCCCCTGTATACTGGACACAACCCCTGTACACAGCCCCTGTACACAGCTCCTGTACACTGGACACAACCCCTGTACACTGGACACAGCCCCTGTACACTGGACACAGCCCCTGTACACTGGACACAGACCCTGTACACTAGACACAAAACCTGTCACACTGTACACAGACCCTGTCACACTGTACACAGGCCCTGTCACACTGGACACAAGCCCTGTCACACTGAACACAGCCCCTTGTACACTGGCCACTGCAGCCCCTGTACACTGGACTTGTGTACAGCAGCCCCTGCAGACCCTAATCGAGTGAGCAGCAGCAAAATAATATATTATTATTATAGCACAGCACACAGCACAGAGCACAACCACCCTCTTCCCTCTCCTATGCTGGAGTAAAGATGACGGGTCGCGCATGCGTCTTATATAGAATCCAGATCCCGCGAGAATCCGACAGTGCGATGATGACGTTTTGCCTCGTTTTCGGTCCGGAATTTAGGCGGGAACTCCCGAGCCGGCTCGGATCCAGACTCGGATCGCGATATTCGGATCTGTCGGATCCCGAAGATCCGGTCCCGCTCATCTCTAATATATACATATATAAGAACCAATAGCAGTTTACAGAATATTATAACGGATAATAAAAGTCGCATTAGACATCTATGACTATGGTGTTGGTAAGACTTCCTATATATACCATTGGGCTACCCCATGGGTGTTATACACACTTCCTATATATACCATTGTGCATTATACACAGGTGAGTAAGTGTAGTAAGGTCTAGAGACAGAAAGAGTACAAATATCTGGGCCAGATGACCTATCAGTAAATTCCTCCCGGTATGTATGATCCCTAGATACTGCCTCCCTCTCGCTCACTCACAGCTCACCTGGAATCTCATAGGTACAGAGTATAAAACACTCGGACTCTCAGTTTCCTGGTTCACCGACCTTGACAAGTTATCTCTGTACGTGATTAAATATTTAGCTAGGTCACAACGCCATCAGTCTACACAAATAAGGCTGGATATGTGCTGAACATACGTATAGGAGAAAGCCAAAGATCTCTGATGCCAGAAAATGGCACAAATCTAAATAAAAGTTCTGTACCCGCTCTGCAGAACCCATTTCATGGTACTGCACCCGCCATACAATGTATGATCTGCACATGGGGGGTGATTCAGGTTGGTTTGCAAAAGAAAACTCCTTAAATGGACAAAACCATGCGCACTGCAGGGGGGCAGATGTAACAGGTGCAGAAATAGTTACATTTTGGAGTTATTTTATTTCTTTGCAGAGGAAATATTAGCTGCTTTATTTTTACACTGCAATTTAGATTTAAGATTATACACACCCCACCAGTATCCCCTCTAAGCTATGCGCGCGTGTGCGTGCGCACATAACTCGACGAGCGTGCGCACAGACATTACAACAGAGTGCACAAAGCAGCAGTGATCCTTTTTTGCAGTTCTGGACTCAATTAATGTGTGTTTCACCTATTAACTACATAATGTGCTGTGTTCTGAATGTTTAAATGTTTAATATAACTGTAGTAAAGTTAACACAAATGCTGAACGTCATTTTCCAGTTATATATAAGTGATGCACAAATTTTTTAATTTCCTTCCAAAGTTGCACAGCTAAAATCTTTTGCCGCACACAGCCTTCGTAAAATTAGAGGGAACATTGCACCCCACCAAATCTAACTCTCTCTGCACCTTTTACATCTGCCCCACCTGCAGTGCAGCATGGTTTTGTCCATTCAAAAAGGAGTTTGCTTTTGCAAACCAACCTGAATTAGGCCCATAATTACCACTAGAAGTTGAAAATGCAATTATCTGGTCCCAGGTGCTGGCATTTCTAGTTATGTCTTAGCTCATCACATTATTGTTATTATCCTGTATTTATATGGCGCCACAAGGGATCCACAGCGCCCAATTACAGAGTACATGAATAAGCGAACAGGTAACCGTGACTTATACCGCTTTTCCAACAAAATCCCGGAACATAAACAGGATTTTGACCTAGTATTTTGGTGGGTCGTGTTTCCACCGCCCTGTTTTCCTGGGTTGACACCTTTCCAGTAAACACGAGGTGGCTGCCCAATTGCCATCCTAAACTGCCCGGGTCAAAGCTATCTCTGTATGTACTTTACGTAAATATGCGAATGCAGCTGACGGCCATGATACTCAAAGGTGTGTGTAGATGCAATTCAACTTTGACAGGTCACTGGAAAAGGGGTATACCGTTGACTACAATAGATGACAGGTTACATACACGTAGCCAATGCTGGAGTGCAGGTAGATGTTGTATACTTTAGTACTGCATATGCTACGTGTCTCAGCAGACCACTATATCGCATCTCCACTGGTGGTACCGGGGTGGTGTCATGTTCTGTAGGTTAAGGTTAATGAGGGCATTTGAGATCATGTAGATATAGCTGCAGACTTCACCATCTGCTGCACCTACAGAGACCTGTCTGATCACATACTGTATATTATTTTATTTATTTATTTATTAACAGTTTCTTATATAGCGCACACATATTCCGCAGCGCTTTACAGAGGATATTTGAACATTCACATCAGCCCCTGCCCCAGTGGAGCTTACAGTCTATGCACACACAGACATTCTAGGGTTAATTTGTTGGGAGCCAATTAGCCTACCAGTATATTTTTGGATTGTGGGAGGAAACCGGAGTACCCGGAGGAAGCCCACGCAAGTACGGGGAGAATATACAAACTCTGCACAGTTAGAGCCATGGTGGGAATCAAACCTATGTCCTCAGTGCTGTGAGACAGTAATGCTAACCATTACACCATCCGTACATCGTTTGCATTGAGGACAGGCAAGTGCAAGCTGACAAGGTCTGTAAAAGCAAATGTACAGATAGGGACCTTGTAGTGGGATAGATGCGTACAACTCGGCTTGCGGGCATTTGCAACACTGAATCGACAGGGTTGCCGAGAGCTGAAGGGGGCCTGGGTCCTGGCAGTTGGGACCGAATCAGGGAATAACACTATGCGTGTCACCGTAAAGCGACACCGTGCTCTGCACAGGGGAACAATCTCCGAGTAGACTCTGTGGAAGCAGCCATATTGTGGATGGAGACAGTGCAGCCAATCACATCAATGGGGACTAGTGATGTCACAGAGGCACATGTACCATCCTGTACAGGGAAGGGAAGCACAAAATATATCTTAGTTTAATCAAATGGTGAGGTGGTAGAGCCCAAAGCACCACACCCTGCCCGCACAGGGGAAGGCTGCAGTGAGGATAATATGTATTTACTGTTTAGTATAAAACCCCTAAAGTGACAAGGGAAACATGAAAATTTACAATGAGACGTGCCCGGAGCAGGAGATAAGGTGACTCAGGGGAGGAATTCTGAGGTGGAGTACGCCAAACAAGGAGTGGAGATCCCATGTGAACATATAGGTTAATATATGACTTCAGGTCTGCGCATGTTTGCTGCACTTAGTACATAAATAATGTTATTTAGATGCCTGTGGTTGAGCCAGCATACCACAAGTGTCTCCACACAGTCGCTGGCTCTATCCCACTACATAATAGCACAGCGTTCTCCGCTACTGCACTCAGCTTGCGACATTCCATTTGTTTTCTATCCAGAAATGTAAATGGATTTTCCAGTTAGTTTATTTTATTGATAGAGTAGTAGAATGCTGTGTGCATTACATATCAACCACTAACCGGTCCTGTGCATGGTCACTCTGCATGGTATATTAGCCATTAGTGTGTCCCCTGCACGGTATATTAGCCGCTAGAATGCCCTCTGCATGGTATATTAGCCAGTAGAATGCCCTCTGCATGGTATATTAGCCAGTAGAATGCCCTCTGCATGGTATATTAGACCCTAGAATGCCCTCTGCAGGGTATATCAGTCACTAGAATGCCCTCTGCAGCGTATATAAGCCAGTAAAATGCCCTCTGCATGGTATATCAGCCAGTAGAATGCCCTCTGCAGGGTATATCAGTCACTAGAATGCCCTCTGCAGGGTATATCAGTCAGTAGAATGCCCTCTGCAGGGTATATCAGTCAGTAGAATGCCTTCTGCAGGGTATATCAGTCAGTAGAATGCCCTCTGCAGGGTATATCAGTCACTAGAAGGGATGCGGTTAAAATCCCGGCCATCGGAATCCCGATGGTTGAAATACCGACGCCGGAATTCCGACCACCGCAATGCCGGCACTTTCTTCCTCTATGGGAAATAGTGTGTCGAGCATAGCGAAGCACCGGGCCCGCTGCGTGGCAAGTGCAGCAAGTCCGCAAGGGGGCGGGATGTCAGCATTGCGGCGGGCGGGATTCAGACCGCCGGGATTTCATACTGATTCCCACTAGAATGCCCTCTGCAGTGTATATCAGTCAGTAGAATGCCCACAGTGGTGTATATCATTCACTAGAATGCCATCTGCAGTTTATAACAGTCACTAGAATGATGTCTCCAGTGTTATGTGCACATCGTGAGGTATTCCGGTAGGATTATGATCCGATGCACAGGCCCAAGGGTCGGAAGATGGATCCTATGATCTTACGTGCTGTGCTGCACATATAAGCTGCTGAGTGCGGGTGCAGACTGTATTGTTAGCACTATATTGTTAGCACATTGTGTGCAAAATGGGATGCGGTCATTTGGTCTACTGCATTATGGTCGACAGTCATTAGGTCGAATCCATTAGGTCGACATGCTAAAAGGTCGACATGAATCTAGTTCGAAAGGTCATTAGTTCGACAGGTCATTAGTTCGACAAGGTCATTAGTTCGACATTGTCTATGTCGACATTCACAAGGTCGACATGGAGTTTTTCACTGTTTTTTGAGCCAACATGTGCCGACAGGCGGTATTTCATGCCCTACCATCCACTAGGGCGTGGTGGGAGAATAAAATAGTGTGCCGAGCGTAGCGAGGCACCATGCCCGACGCATCGCGAGCGCAGCGAGCGATGCAAGGGGATGCAGTGCACTTTAAACTGTGTCCATGTCGACTGTGTTGACATTCAGGTAAAAAAACAGTGAAAAACCCCATGTCGACCTTGTGAATGTCGACATAGACAATGTCGAACTAATGACCATGTCGAACTAATGACCTGTCGAACTAATGACCTTTCGACCTAGAATCATGTCGACCTTTTCCCATGTCGACCTAGAGTCATGTCGACCGTTTAGCATGTCGACCTAATGGATTCGACCTAATGACTTTCTACCATAATGCAATAGACCAAATGATCCCAACCCCCCCAGAACACGGTAAAGAGGTCACTGCACACACTGAATTCTATTACCTCGTCTGCTCTTCCATAGCACACTTCTATTACCTGTCTCTCATTATATCAGTGCCAGGAATCCCTTACAAGTACAGTATGACCAATACATAAATCATTCCATGTTCTGTTACAGATATGCCCCCAACTGCTGCTATTGATTTACAGATCAAACAGACTGACGTCAATGCTCAAGACAATGGATTCAATATCGAGGTGTGGTCACAGATATGAGCGCACTACAAACCCCATCGGGTGGCAGTGTGGCACTGACTGCATTTGGGGAGAACACAGTCTTTTTCATTATTATTATTTTAAATACACCTCTCCTCAATAACTGTGATCTTATCAAACAAGGAGAATATATAATAATATTGTTACATTTTATTTATTATGCACCACAAGTGGTTGGCAGCGCCGTACATAGGGCACACATTAGTACAATACAGGGCACACAGAATATTACAGTGACATAGGGGCGCATTTATCATTGTATAGCGATGCCGGCGTGATGACACCGCCGGGCATCGCATTGCGGTATCATCTGATACCGCCTGGATGTATCAATTTGAGGGCGCAGGGACAGGGCTCTGAAAGGAGCCCAGGGGTGCGATGCTGGGCTGCCCGATGTTGATACATCGGGCAGCTTCGCATCCCCCATAGAAACCTATGGGGGATGCGTCCGGCGGCGCTGCAGGGGGGATCACAGCAGGGATCGGAGATCCCTGCTGCGGTCCCCCTTTAATACATTTCAGTGATACATAATATTTACGGTTAACCCCCGGAAACGGGTGTTTTCGGGGATTTAGCCGCAAATGTTACTTGATAAATGGGCCCCTGAGACACTACAACAGCACAGGTAACAGCAGCACAATGCTAAGTACACAACATAGCTGGGATGTAGGGAAGCAGAGGAGGTGTCCGTGTACTAACAGGGGCAGCACCGTACATAGGGCACACATTAGTACAATACAGGGGACACAGAACATTACAATGACTGAGACACTACAACAGCACAGGGGATTCAGTACTGAATCCCGGTGCCGGAATCCCAAAAGCCAAAATGCCGACAAGGGGGGGGGGGACGTGGATCGCCCCCCCTTGCGGGCCCGGTGCCTCGCTACGCTCGGCACACTAATGTATTCTCCCTCCAGGGTTGTCGTGGACACCCACGCTCAGTACACAATACAGCAGGGTTGACAGCACGCTCAGTACACAATACAGCAGGGTTGCCGACCCTCCCGGAATTTCCGGGAGTCTCCCGAAAATCGGGTCCCCCTCCCGGCCCCCCGGAAGGGTGGGCAACCCTCCCGGATTCAGGGGGGACCCCCGCTGTCCCCCGGATCGCGGCATTAAAATGCCGCAATCCTCGGGTCTCAGAGGAGGGGGCGGAGCTAAAACGGCACAGTCGCGTCATTTTAGCCCCGTCCCCTCAACGGAGATCCGTGAATACGGTGCTTTAACTGCATGGGGGCGGGGCTTAGTGATGTCACTCGTAAGCCCTGCCCCTGAGCGGCTGCTGAAACTCTCCTCTTCAGGTTTCTCCCGGAGAGGAGAATCTTAAAGTCGGCAACCCTGCAATACAGCTGGGATGTAAGGAAGCAGAGGAGGTGTCTGTATACTAACGGGGCAGCGCCGTACATAGGGCACACATTAGTACAATACAGTGGACATAGAACATTACAGTAACTGAGACACTACAACAGCACAGGTAACAGCAGCACAATGCTCAGTACACAATACAGCTGAGATGTAAGGAAGCAGAGAAGGTATCTGCGTATATCTGGGACAGCGCTGTATATAGGGCACAATACAGGCCACACAGAATATTACAGTGACTGAGACACTACAACAGCACAGGTTATAGCAGCACAATGCTCAGTTTACAATACAGCTGGGATGTAGGGAAGCAGAGGAAGTGTCTGTGTACTACCAGGGGCAGCGCTGTACATAGGGCACACATTAGTACAATACAGGGGATGCAGAACATTACAGTGAATAAGACACTACAACAGCACAGGTAACAGCAGAATAATGCTCAGTAGGGATGTAGGGAAGCAGAGGAGATGTCCGTGTACTACCAGGGGCATTGTTGTACATAGGGCACACAATACAGGGGACATATAAACATCCCATCATCTTACTTGTCATTCTTTAACATGTAAAACCTTAAACACTTTAACTAATTACTATATAAACCTGAAATAACGACTCGGAGACTTAAGGTGCCCATACACTAGTAAGATTTATCTTCAGATCTGGCTGGTTGGAACAAAAACATGGTTATGGATGAGTGACAGTTTGTCAGTTTTCCAGCATTTCCAAGCAAATGGTCAACTGTCATTTGCTCACATCCATAGCCGTGTTTTTGTTCCAACCAGCCAGATCTGATGATAAATCTGCGTGTGTATGGCCACCTTTAGGTTTGGCAGAAAATGTTAACTGATTTATTTATCGGAAATGTTAAGCTAATTTGATTAATTAAATTAATTGGTTGATTAATGGTGGCCAAGAAAGAACGGCTATTAACTCAAACTCCACCCCAACTACACACGTAACTGGCCTAACTCAAAATAGCGGTATCCAACTCACCTCACTGCATTAACTACTCACCCAGCCGGGTGGGGGTCACTGACCCCGAAACGGGTGTTACAGCAACAGGCCTAAATCAATGAGAGGTGAGAGCACCGAAACAAACCATATACGCAAGATCAATAACTAATGTAAACTTAATTTTATTAAAAACCTGCCGTTCTTTCCCGCCAATCAGCTAACGCGATTAAAACCTTCCACCCACTCAAAACCCCACCAAATGGGGAGGGCGGGAGGGAATTTCAGCAGGAAGAAGAGGAATCCTCCTCCCCTTCCTGCCCATATACTACAGTTAACCTAGGCCAAACCCACCCGGTCTATTGGATCCCCTAGTCATATGTTTACCAGTGTGACGTAGATGGGGATGTTTAACCCACTACATGCCTATTGCAGGCACTGCGTTATTCGAACATTACAGTGACTGAGACACTACAACAGCACAGGTAACAGCAGCAGTACAATGCTCAGTACATAATACAGCTGGGATGTGGGGAAGCACAGGAGGTGTCCGTGTACTACATGGGGCAGTGCCGTACATAGGGCACACTCAGGGGCTGGCTGGCAACTTTTAGCCTAGGGGGCAAGTCCAGAGCACTGGCCCATACCCCCCCCCCCCCCCACCACCACCACCACCACCAAACACCCCCCCCCCCCCCCACACACACTTTCTGGAATACGGAACGCTTGTGTGGCCTATCATAAGGGGGCGTGGCCTATTCCCTGATTGTATTGTGTACCTGCAGATTGCACATTGTGATGCTAATTACACATTATGCCGCACACCTTGATGCCCATTACACTCTATACTGTGATGGCAATTACCCAATGATCCCCACACCGTAATGCCCATTACGCCCCATACCATGATGCCCATTGCACCGCACAATGTGATGTCCACAGTGCCAGATTTGCCCCCACAGTGCCAGATATTCCGCCACAGTGCCAAATACACATATGCCCCCACAGTGCCAGAGACACATATGCCCCCATAGTGCCAGATATTCCCCCACAGTGCCAGAGACACATATGCCCCCACAGTGCCAGATATGCCCCCACAGTGCCAGACACACATATGCCCCCACAGTGCCAGATATTCCCCCAGAGTGCCAGAGACACATATGCCCCCACAGTGCCAGATATGCCCCCACAGTGCCAAAGATACATATGCCCCCACAGTGCCAGATATTCCCCCACAGTGCCAGAGACACATATGCCCCCACAGTGCCAGATATGCCCCCACAGTGCCAGATACACATATGCCCCCACATTGCCAGAAATGCCCCCACAGTGCCAGACACATATGCCCCCACAGTGCCAGATATGCCCCCACAGTGCCAGAGACACATATGCCCCCACAGTGCCAGAGACACATATGCCCCCACAGTGCCAGATATGCCCCCACAGTGCCAGAGACACATATGCCCCCACAGTGCCAGATATTCCCCCACAGTGCCAGAGACACATATGCCCCCACAGTGCCAGAGACACATATGCCCCCACAGTGCCAGATATTCCCCCACAGTGCCAGAGACACATATGCCCCCACAGTGCCATATATGCCCCCACAGTGCCAGATACACATATGCCCCCACATTGCCAGAAATGTCCCCACAGTGCCAGAGACACATATGCCCCCACAGTGCCAGATATGCTCCCACAGTGCCAGATATGCCACCACAGTGCCAGAGACACATATGCCCCCACAGTGCCAGAGACACATATGCCCCCACAGTGCCAGATATGCCCCCACAGTGCAGAGACACATATGCCCCCACAGTGCCAGATATTCCCCCACAGTGCCAGAGACACATATGCCCCCACAGTGCCAGATATGCCCCCACAGTGCCAGACACACATATGCCCCCACAGTGCCAGATATGCCCCCACAGTGCCAGATACACATATGCCCCCACATTGCCAGAAATGCCCCCACAGTGTCAGAGACACATATGCCCCCACAGTGCCAGATATGCCCCCACAGTGCCAGATATGCCCCCACAGTGCCAGATACACATATGCCCCCACAGTGCCAGATATTCTCCCACAGTGCCAGAGACACATATGCCCCCACAGTGCCAGATATGCCCCCACAGTGCCAGATACATATATGCCCCCACAATGCCAAATACACACATGCCCCCACAGTGCCAGAAACACATATGCCCCAGTGCAAGAATTTGCCAGCAGCAACTCACCATTGTTGCTGTCTCATCTCCATCTGCTGCTGCTGGGGGAGGGGGGGGGGGGGGGGCGGGGGAGAGCGCAGTACATGCCCCTCCTGCCCAGACCCCAGTCCGGTGCACCCTGCAGCCCCAGTCCGGTGCAGGCCGCGCACCTCCTCCAGCTCTCCTGCGCTGGCCGCTGCTTCCAGAACACGGACGCGGCTACAGGAAAATGGCCGCCGGCCTCCTGCACTGAGGACATGTCGAGAATAGACGCTGTGCGCATGCTTGGGGGGTCTCCCAACTGCCACCCCCCGCAGCGGGACAATGCCTGCCGCGGGTGGGACAGCGGGACAGGACCCGAAAATCAGGACTGTCCCGCTGTAATCGTGACAGTTGGGAGGTATGTAGTAGATCTCGAGGACAGGTTTGGCCACCACTGAAGTAGACATTGTAAATTATTCAATAGTCCCCCATGGAAATGTGTGAGTAACCCTTTTCCAACAGCTCATACCAGGCAGGCAGGGGAATCGTTGGTGATAGTAGTATTGTTTGTGCTTCCCCAATAAAATGTAGAAGATTTCCCACTAGGGAACATTAATGGATAAACATCCATTCGCTTTGCTGGGGTGTCCGCCCACATCATTCGATGGTCGGTGACCAACGAATGATGTTCAGCGTGCACGCTTATATAAGTGACTTTTGAGTTACTTACATTTGCGTGCACGCTGGCGTGATATGGGCGGGCAGCTGACATCCGGTGATGTCAGCTACCCGGCCCACAAACCCGCGTCACTGCCTCATTACCATGAGAACGCCCATCGTTCTCATAGAAACGCCCATGGAACGCTGGGCGTTACCATATGGTAATGGGGCAGCCCGGCGCTCGCCACACTTTATAGAACGGCTCCACACCGACGTGGATAGTGGGGGTATGAAAAGGTCGGAGGACGCGTACCGCCGCCCCTCGCTGGATTGCTGCGCTCACCATGCTTCGGGTTGGCGTCAATAGTGGGGTGGCGTTAACAATGGGGGGACACTTCACATACTTAAAACCCATGACGGTGCATATACAATCAAAAATTGGGCCCATTGGAAGCAATCAGAGGCCCCCTCTTCAAACGCACTGATTAACAAGATGTGGTATCTTGCATCTATGGAGTACATTACGGCCCTCCTATATGACAGTGTCAAAAATGTCATTCAATTTGGGACTCAGTCTTGGTACAATCTGTACCAAAGGCAAATACCTGGCCTGGAGTGAGCTGGTCTCACACCAGACCCATTTAGCCCGGGTCTGCCCCTTCCTCTCTCCCTTTTTTTATTTTATTTATTTTTTCATTATTTTCTAAACGCTTCTTTATGTGAATACTACATATGTCTCTGATAAAGATATAATATGCTTTTTTTTAATTTTCTCTTGATTATATTTAGTAAAACATGTGAAAACGAATAGCCATTTGGTGGCCAGTTACTTGCCTATATGTTTTGCTGTTTTATTAACATTACTATAATGTACTGGCCTTTTTGTTGTAATTGCCTTTGGCTATTCTAATAAAATATACGTAAAAAAAAATTGTACAAGACAAACTGAAAGAAAAATAAAAGACTTTGTTTAGTCTGTCCTACGCACTGTGCAATGTATTCTAAAGGGGCCCATACACACTGCGATTATCGCATGCGGTTTGAACTTTTAAAGTTCAAAACGCATTGCATGTGCGATAATCGCACCGTGTACCTGTGGGGCTGCGATGCGCGTCCCCGAGGGTACAATATTGTATAGCACAAAAAGTATCTGCAGGCAGTACTTTGTGCTACATTGCATCACTTTAGTAGTACATGATGTGATGCAATGTACATTTAGAACTATTAACTTTTAAAAAAAGAGGCTGAAATCGCATTGCATCGCATCGCACCCCCAAAGTACAGTACATCGCATCCACTTCAAGCTTAAGGCCCCCATACACAAGGGCGACTTGTCCTTAGGACAAGTCACCCCCGACTTCCCCCTGAGCTTCCCCAGCTGCTCCCCGGGGGAGCTTGATTAGATTGGCACTTGATGTGCCATTTTTTACATGTGATAAATCGTCTCGATTTATCACATGATAAAAACCCGGGGAGCAGGGGGGGGGCTACAGAGCAGGGCTGCTAGTGGGAGCAGGGGGGGCTGGGGACGCTGCGGGGGACACAGGCGGCATAGAGCCGGGCAGAGGGAGCCGGGACCTGTCAGTGCTAGAAAAAAAAGCCTATACAATGAATGGGCAGCCTGTGATTGGCTGAGCGCTCTCTCAGCCAATTGCTGACTGGCTGAGAGAGCGCTCAGCCAAACACAGGCCGCCCATTCATTGTATGGGCTTTTTTTTTTTATTCAGTACCGACAGCTCCCGGCTCCCCCTGCCCGGCTCTATGCCGCCTGTGTCCCCCGCAGCATCCCCAGCCCCCCCTGCTCCCTCCACCGCCGCGCCGCCCCACTAGGTCCCAAGTCGGGTGGTCGGACGTGCAGCAGGTCCGACCACCCGACGCAGATCCGATGCGCACGGGACCGCGCATCGGATCTGAGGGGACATCAAAACTAGCCGATTTTGGTCTGATTTCGGCCAGATCCGACTGATCTGGCCGAAATCTGACCAAAATCGGCTAGTGTATGGGGGCCTTTAAAGTTCAAAACGCACAGCACACAAAATCGATGCATGTATGGGCACCTTATGTAAGTAAACAGCGACGTTATACGATATTGTACTTTATATATTGGACAGGCCTGCTCAAGGGCACCGTGATTTGATTCTGAAAAGTTTGGAAACCACTGGTCTGTAGTGTCTAGGTCGTCTCCAAAATGTCGACACTGACAAAAAGGTCAACATTCAAATTGTCGATATTGACAAAGGGTCGACACAAAAAAGGTGAAAATGTTGCGACACATGAAAATGTTGACATGAGTTTTTATTATAAATTGTATCAATGTTGACAACTGTCGACACGCTCCCGCAATTAGTGTAGCGCTTCGCTCACCATGCTTCGGGCCAGGTTCATGTCGATGTTAAAGTAAGAAAAACTGAAAAAACACGTCAACCTTTTCACGAATGGTCCTTTTTTCATGTGGATCTTTTGCTCGTGACGACTTTTTGTTAATCGACCTATTCACTAGCCACCTAGATCATGTAGACCTATCCCCTTAGCACCGGGTTAATGCGGCGCACAATCTCATATTGACAAATAAAGATTTAGAGCCCGCTTCGCCTTCGCTATGGGAAACCAGATGGCTTTGCCTCCAGAAAGCACCGATGTTCTTTACTAAACAATGAATCATTATCTCGAGTGTGTTTATATAATATCATATAAATACCAATCTCAGGTATTTGTGTAGGTAAGTATTTACATGGGCAAGAAGCCACATGTACTTATGAAGTAAACAATGAACTATTCTTTCTGCGTTAAAATAGGTCTTAGACAAATCCAATTTCCCTCCGTTGGGCACTCCTTGTTTTCTGCCGCTGTAGTGGCTCATTCAGATGGGTCTGCTGATAAGGTACACAATACAAAGCATCGTCGCTACGTCTCCCGGGCGACATGGCTGTACACACGCCAAGGCCTGATTACACATGATCGCAGACCTTCGGTGCCTTGTATGATACCAATTATAACGTGCACCAGAAAATGAAACACTATAACAGAACACAGCCCGGAGTGTAAAATAAAACCTGGCCAGGTATTTCTCTCTCTCCGTAATATAACAGGATTGCGCTCGCCTTGGCGAGATGTCAGAAATTTCCAGAGGACCTAAGGCTTCACTATAGACACCGGGTGGTGTAACAGAGAATCAGGCGAGAGGCACAAAGGTCATTTCATCTGGAGAGCTGTGAGATTTATATTTCAGGTGGAAATAATTGGATTTGCAGTAATTGGTGAAGCTTCAACTGTGGTAGAACTACAAGTTCCAGCATACACTGCCATTCTCAAATTCTTTTTATGTCTGGTCTGTGTTTTGTAAAGTGAACCGGTCATGTTTGTCACTGAAGAAATGAAAACTGAAATGTTAGATGACCGTCGAGTACCAGCGTCTGGGCGGGATGCTTTATTCCTTGCAGATATTATGTGATATATACATCACTTATTGTATGCACAGCATTGTACAGTAATGTAATTGTGTCCCTACATAAGGTGGCACCTGGGGTGGAGGGCTTGTTCATTGCACGCGAAAGGTGCAGTTGGTGGCAAAATGGGTATGTACTGTATGAAAAGAAAATACCAAAAGAAATCTGTTGACCTTTTTTAATTGTGTCGACTTTATGACTGTAGACCATATTGTGTTGACCTAGACATTGTCAGCCATTCGGATAGCATCTGGGAGTATATATATATATATATATATATATATATATATATATATACACATAATAGGGAAACCTACGGACACTGGCATCCCAAAGGAGGGAGTCCCAATGGGTCAGGTAAAGTATACTCCCCCCCCCCCCCCCCCAAACCTCCTTTCTTGCAGCCTAACCCTAACCCTACCTGCTAGTGCCTAAACCTAACCCCCATAACCAGTGTTGGTTTTCACTTATGGGCATTATGAAGCCACTGGCTTCACTGTGACTGGCATTGACTTCCTATTGGAAGCCCTACCTGCCAGTCACCCGCATGACAGGCAGTCATGTGGGTGACAGGCATTCCAGGACTGCCAGTCCAGGGTGTGATAGGCAGATAGCTGGCTTCCTGTAGGAAGCCGCTCCCTGCCTCGCCGTGCAGCCCTAGTCGGCTTCTATGGGCTGCAGATAGGGCATCACACGCTGCTATTCCCCTCTCTCCTACAAGCCGGGAGAGGCAGAGCACGCATGCGCGGTGGATGTGTGCGCGCGGATGCGCACAACAAAGGTTGCATGGTTGCACAAATGCCAGGGCCGACTCGTAGGCCCAGTCTGTCACTGGCTGCAGCACCGCCGCTCCAATAAGAATATCTGCTTTGCTTGAGAGCTAATACACACCTTACATTTTGTTCCCCCCAGGAGGTCGGCCAACCTTACAGCAGCCAGGGAACTGTACACCAAGGTACGATGCCTCCCCAGGGAACTGTACACCAAGGTACGATGCCTCCCAAGGAAACTGTACACCGAGGTACGATGCTTCCCCAGGGAACTGTACACCGAGGTACGATGCCTCCCCAGGGAACTGTACACCGAGGTACGATGCCTCCCCAGGGAACTGTACACCGAGGTACGATGCCTCCCCAGGGAACTGTACACCGAGGTACGATGCCTCCCCAGGGAACTGTACACCGAGGTATGATGCCTCCCCAGGGAACTGTACACCGAGGTACGATGCTTCCCCAGGGAACTGTACATCGAGGTACGATGCCTCCCCAGGAAACTGTACACCGAGGTACGATGCCTCCCCAGGGAACTGTACACCGAGGTACGATGCCTCCCCAGGGAACTGTACACCGAGGTACGATGCCTCCCCAGAGAATGATTACATTAGAGGTTGCTGAGGCCAGCAAGGTTTTTCCAATCGGTTAAATAAATAAATGAATAGTCTTTTGTCGTCTGATAAGCGCCACCCCAACCGCGCAAGACCTCAGCAGGTCTGAAACCCATCAGGACTTATTTACACAAAAAGCTATAAAGATTAAACATCATTAGTGGCCACTCAGCCCAACTCAGAATCCATCATTTACAGGTTCAAATTGTTCAGTCATTAAGTCAATGTTAAGATAAGGTTTCCACAGTCATCTACAGTCTATGCTGCCCCTCCAGCTGGTACAGAGTAGGTGTTGTGCACATAGGGGAGACCAGCACACATGGCACATACTGGCACGCTGGGAGAACAGCAGTAAATGAGCACCGGGTGTCGTAGATGCCAGCACTCAGACCAGAAAACAGACCTAGCAAACGCTGTAATATGGTAACAGCTGAATTCAAAAAAATGGTCTGTTCACAGGCATAACCCCAAAGACTGGAAACATGGGGACATCGTCCATGTAATGAACCCACTGGATCATTTAGCTGTTTATATACCCACCCACATTTGGGGACTATGGCTAGATGGTTATTTGTGTGAAATTGAGCCTATGGGGAGATATTGGGGGCTATTCTTCCCCTCCTCACAGCACGGGTTCGCTCGCACAGGCTGTGAATGGATGTTTGCATAAACATCCATTCGTATGCTGCGGGGAACACCCACATCTTTCGATGGTCACCGACCATCGAAAGATGTGGAAGGTGCATGTATATAAAAGGGACTCTCAAGTCTCTTACATATGTGTGCACGCTGTAACAGATATGGGCGGGCAGCTGACATCCGGTGATGTCAGCTGCCTACCCCCTGCACCCGCGTCACCGCCTCATTACTATTATTATTGAGAACACTACATCTGTGGGCATAATGTAAGGGACACTACATC
This sequence comes from Crinia signifera, assembly GCF_055691185.1. Classification (NCBI taxonomy): domain Eukaryota; kingdom Metazoa; phylum Chordata; class Amphibia; order Anura; family Myobatrachidae; genus Crinia; species Crinia signifera. The sequence continues at coordinate 47,951,110 of NC_139227.1, forward strand.
TGTGGCATAATATAAGGGGCACTACATCTGTGTGCATAATGTAAGGGGCATCACAACTGTGGGCATAGTGTAAAGTGTACTCCAAAATGTGTAAGGGGAAAAACTGTGGGCATTATGTGCAAGGGGCACTACAACTGGGCTTTTCCACGACCTTATAATCTTTTCATGCACGTGCCAAAATACTCGGAGGACGCCAAATTGTTGCCTTGGGCCATTCCTGCTGGTTTGGCATGTCCATTGGCTCCAACTGTGTCTTCCAGTCTTGCGGTGATATCAGGATGCTTTCCGGGAATCCTATGCGCCTTTAGGGAGTCAGTTTGGAATGACAGTTTGTGGCAGATGCTGTGCCGCCTCAATTTAAATTTTGAACTGTGCTGCAACCCCCTACCCCCCCTGACTATGATGAATGCCTAAACTCCTCAATCCCCCAGCCTCCACCACTGCCTAACACTAACCTTCCCATCTTACCCTCTCCTGCCATTTTGGCCACAGTGCCAGCATTTCACGTGCCCACTTGTTCAATGTCGATATCAGAACTGTCGGCATTGTGATGTCAACAACACAAATGTCACAATTATCACTACATCCCTTTCCAAGGGGCAGAGGCGGAAACTCTTTTCAAGCCTCTTATACTAGGCTCATACAGAACTATAGAGCCAATGTTGCCCCCTTTACCTGGTGAATGGTGGAATGGCACCTGATGGACAGGCTAGCACCATCTAGCTACTGTATGAATGGTCTGATAGAAATCATTATCCGCAACAAACCAGATCAGAACCCTGTTACTTACCGTATTAGAGTCATGCAGAGTCCGCTATCTCAGGAGCCAGGATAGGACTGCGATTGTGTGCCGTAAACCTGAACGTACGTCATACGGAGGGGGACTGGACAAATGTGATAGTAAATACCTAGTGTGAGCGGGCTGCATGGGTAAGAGATACACAGAACGTTGTAGTAGCTGTACGGTGGGATGTGGTCAGCCAATCCCCTCCGTTACACACACAGGGCAGTGATGATACCCAGGTGTGAGCGGGCTGCATGGGTAAGAGATACACAGAAGATGTAGTAGCTGTACGGTGGGATGTGGTCAGCCAATCCCCTCCGTCACACCCACAGGGCAGTGATGATACCTAGGTGTGAGCGGGCTGCATGGGTAAGAGATACACAGAACGTTGTAGTAGCTGTACTTTGGGATGTGGTCAGCCAATCCCCTCCGTTACACCCACAGAGCAGTGATGATACCCAGGTGTGAGCGGGCTGCATGGGTGAGAGATACACAGTACGTTGTAGTAGCTGTACAGTGCGATGTGGTCAGCCAATCCCCTCCGTTACACCCACAGGGCAGTGATGATACCCAGGTGTGAGCGGGCTGCATGGGTAAGAAATACACAGTACGTTGTAGTAGCTGTACGGTGGGATGTGGTCAGCCAATCCCCTCCGTTACACCCACAGGGCAGTGATGATACCCAGGTGTGAGCGGGCTGCATGGGTAAGAGATACACAGAACGTTGTAGTAGCTGTACGGTGGGATGTGGTCAGCCAATCCCCTCCGTTACACCCACAGGGCAATGATGATACCCAGGTGTGAGCGGGCTGCATGGGTAAGAGATACACAGAACGTTGTAGTAGCTGTACAGTGGGATGTGGTCAGCCAATCCCCTCCGTTACACCCACAGAGCAGTGATGATACCCAGGTGTGAGCGGGCTGCATGGGTGAGAGATACACAGTACGTTGTGGTAGCTGTACAGTGGGATGTGGTCAGCCAGTCCCCTCCGTTACACACACAGAGCAGTGATGATACCCAGGTGTGAGCGGGCTGCATGGGTAAGAGATACACAGAGTGTTGTAGTAGCTGTACGGTGGGATGTGGTCAGCCAATCCCCTCCGTTACACACACAGAGCAGTGATGATACCCAGGTGTGAGCGGGCTGCATGGGTGAGAGATACACAGTACGTTGTAGTAGCTGTACAGTGGGATGTGGTCAGCCAGCCCCCTCCGTTACACACACAGAGCAGTGATGATACCCAGGTGTGAGCGGGCTGCATGGGTAAGAGATACACAGAACGTTGTAGTAGCTGTACGGTGGGATGTGGTCAGCCAATCCCCTCCGTTACACCCACAGGGCAGTGATGATACCCAGGTGTGAGCGGGCTGCATGGGTAAGAGATACACAGTACGTTGTAGTAGCTGTACAGTGGGATGTGGTCAGCCAATCCCCTCCGTTACACCCAAAGGCAGTGATGATACCCAGGTGTGAGCGGGCTGCATGGGTAAGAGATACACAAAACGTTGTAGTAGCTGTACTTTGGGATGTGGTCAGCCAATCCCCTCCGTTACACACACAGGGCAGTGATGATACCCATGTGTGAGCGGGCTGCATGGGTAAGAGATACACAGAACGTTGTAGTAGCTGTACAGTGGGATGTGGTCAGCCAGCCCCCTCCGTTACACACACAGGGCAGTGATGATACCCAGGTGTGAGCGGGCTGCATGGGTAAGAGATACACAGTACGTTGTAGTAGCTGTACAGTGGGATGTGGTCAGCCAATCCCCTCCGTTACACCCACAGGGCAGTGATGATACCCAGGTGTGAGCGGGCTGCATGGGTAAGAGATACACAGAATGTCGTAGTAGATGTACAGTGGGATGTGGTCAGCCAATCCCCTCCGTTACACCCACAGGGCAGTGATGATACCCAGGTGTGAGCGGGCTGCATGGGTAAGAGATACACAGAACGTCGTAGTAGATGTACAGTGGGATGTGGTCAGCCAATCCCCTCCGTTACACACACAGGGCAGTGATGATACCCAGGTGCGAGCGGGCTGCATGGGTAAGAGATACACAGAACGTCGTAGTAGATGTACAGTGGGATGTGGTCAGCCAATCCCCTCCGTTACACCCACAGGGCAGTGATGATACCCAGGTGTGAGCGGGCTGCATGGGTAAGAGATACACAGAACGTCGTAGTAGATGTACAGTGGGATGTGGTCAGCCAATCCCCTCCGTTACACACACAGGGCAGTGATGATACCCAGGTGTGAGCGGGCTGCATGGGTAAGAGATACACAGAACATTGTAGTAGCTGTACAGTGGGATGTTGACAGCCAATCCCCTCCGTTACACCCACAGGGCAGTGATGATACCCAGGTGTGAGCGGGCTGCATGGGTAAGAGATACACAGAGTGTTGTAGTAGCTGTACGGTGGGATGTGGCCAGCCAATCCCCTCCGTTACACACACAGGGCAGTGATGATACCCAGGTGTGAGCGGGCTGCATGGGTGAGAGATACACAGTACGTTGTAGTAGCTGTACAGTGGGATGTGGTCAGCCAATCCCCTCCGTTACACACACAGGGCAGTGATGATACCCAGGTGTGAGCGGGCTGCATGGGTAAGAGATACACAGAACGTTGTAGTAGCTGTACAGTGGGATGTGGTCAGCCAATCCCCTCCGTTACACAAACAGGGCAGTGATGATACCCAGGTGTGAGCGGGCTGCATGGGTGAGAGATACACAGTAGGTTGTAGTAGCTGTACAGTGGGATGTGGTCAGCCAATCCCCTCCGTTACACACACAGAGCAGTGATGATACCCAGGTGTGAGCGGGCTGCATGGGTAGAGATACACAGAACATTGTAGTAGCTGTATAGTGGGATGTGGTCAGCCAATCCCCTCCGTTACACACACAGGGCAGTGATGATACCCAGGTGTGAGCGGGCTGCATGGGTAAGAGATACACAGAACGTTGTAGTAGCTGTACGGTGGTATGTGGTCAGCCAATCCCCTCCGTTACACACACAGAGCAGTGATGATACCCAGGTGTGAGCGGGCTGCATGGGTAAGAGATACACAGAACGTCGTAGTAGATGTACAGTGGGATGTGGTCAGCCAATCCCCTCCGTTACACCCACAAGGCAGTGATGAAACAGGTGGTTTCAGTAAATGGATGTTTGGGGAATGGTGAAAGCCAGGAAGTTGTGAATAACATTTCTATATTCCGCTCCATGCCCTGTATCTTGCATAACATGCCCCATAGTATACATCACACACGGCCTGTTTGGGGACACCTCTCTTATACAGTGTACCTGTATCCAGCCCAGCTGTACTATGAAATGAGCCTGCGCTTAACCACATAACGGTAATATCAGCAAGAACCCGTTTGAACGGAGCAACACATGAATTGCTCCTCCGTATGCCATCTAGTGTCCACCGGTGTGCAAAACACTTGAATCCCCCCCATAGACATGAGGAGCAACGATTGCCTTTTATTATATAGGTTATATTTCAATAAAAGTCCAATTAAACGCCACTTATGGAATACTTTGTTATAAAACAAACATAACCGCTTGAGAGCCCCGTTGAGGAGGGTATATAAGAGGGCTGCACTTGATCCGCTCAGAACTCTTAATGACCTTCTTTCCTGAAAGCCTAAGTGGCAAATAAACACTAATGTCTACAGGTGGCTTATAATATCTGCTCTCCGTTGGCACAAAGGGCCGCAGTGGATTTAGTGTGCGCTGCGCTGCCCACATTATTTTTTTCTACTGTAATTAAATTCTATTTGTTTTAATAAGAAGCAGAAGTCCCGGACAGACATATTGTACTCCGCCGGCAGCTGCCTTTGTGCTGCCGCTGCCTGGAGATTCCGTGTCCCTACGGATGAGTATTCACCCCACCATCATCATCCGGCTGTCTTTCTGTTCATGCGCCACTTTTGCATCTTGCATTGTATTAATGGCAGTGCTCAAAATTTTGTGCATAAAGGGCCTGATTCATGTTGGATCGGTAAACAGCGAAAATCGACACTTACCGAGCGCTTAAACACCGGCCACTGGGCAAGCGACTGCCCGCCACCCAGATGCCAAGAAAATGCAGAAAACCCTTCGATGGTCGCCGACTGAAAGTCTGAACTGACTTTTATCTGGGCCGGAGATGGACGAACAGGGGGCTGGGCGCTGGCGTCCTGTGAGGTCAGTCTCCCTCCCCGTGCAGGCTTCGGGACACCTGAGTTCACATGGGAATGCCCAGCATTTTTCTGGGTGCACCCACAGTTTTTGTAGGCACGCCCAGGAAAAGCTAAGCGTCCCCATTCTCCAGCCCCCTGTGTTCCCACTGCCCGCCCTGCTGTGTGTGAACGCCTTGGTGACTGTGATAGTTGCTGAAGACATTTGCACTGCTGCCCTGCACATGTGTATATTGGCCTATACGCATGCGCAGAGCCACAGCATCGGTCCCTGGACTTCACTTCTGTGGCTGACTGCACCCCATCTTTGCAAGTGTCACACCCTGTATAAGAACCCATGACCTGTCTTACTGAACACAGACACCTTACTGATTGAGATATTTGGGGGGGGGGGGGGGGGGGGGCGGCACCATAATTTTTCTTACCTCTGGGGAACTAGGACGAAGTTATGCCACTGTTAGCCATGCTAAGACTGTTGCAGGGCATGTGGGATGTGTAGTTCAACAACAGCTGGAGGGCCAAAGGTTCCCCATTCCGTGAGCAGCCCACTCTTCCCTGGGTTGGGATCGTTTGGTCTGCAGCAAGTTGGTCGACAAGCATTAGGTCGACGCCATTAGGTACACATGGGGAAAAGTCAACAAGGTTTTAGGTCGACATGGGACATGGTCAACATGGGTCTAGGTTGACATGGGTCAATAGGTCGACACAAGCATTAGGTCGACAGCCAAAAGGTCGATGTGGGGTTTTTCGACCCGAATATCGACACCATCGACATAGTTTCCAGTGCACCGCATCCGCTCGCTATTACCACCATGGTAATACCAGCAGATGAGCCGGCTTTGAGGGCGGTTTGCATAGCGCTGCGCTGTATTTGTTCCAAGGCAAATTAATTTTGCACACACAGCAAATACTCAGTATAGCACATTTACCGTTATTGTTTGTGAATGGCGCAGGGGAAGAGCACCTTTAGGGGTTATTCATTCTCTAACAGATTTGTCGCTGAATCCATACGTTTGGGGACCCCTGATTATGGGGGTTATTTTGGTTCAATCCTTCTGGCAAATTCCTTCTTAGATGGACAAAACCATGTGCACTGCAGGGGGGGAAGATGTAAAATGCGCAGAGAGAATTAGATTTGGGTGAGTTATTTTGTTTCTGTGCAGGGAAAATACTGACTGCTTTATTTTTACACTGCAATATAGAAGTAAAACCCCACCCAAATCTAACTCTCTCTGCACAAGTTATATCTACCCCACCTGCAGTGCACATGGTTTTGTCCATTTGAGAAGGAAGTTGCCAGATGGAGTGAACCAGAAAACCTCCGTTGTGCAGCACTGAACGTGTTAGAATGGGAGGTGCAACTACCATGGGTGACGCTTTGCTCCTTAACCCTTTGAGTGCCAAGTTGCTGTGAGAGATCCTCAAAATATCAGCGCCGCTCACAGCGACTGTTCTTTCTTTGGGTTTAATATTTAACTAAACTGCAATGAATTGACTTGGCTGTATCTGTATTTAATGATACTAATTATTTAACTAGCTGTGAGCGGCGCTGGCAATTTGAGCGAAAATTTTGAGGTTTTATAACTAACAGCAACGTTGGCACTGAAAGGGTTAAGTAATCGGACGGTCATTAGTAGTATTGACTCATGGCTGATGCACTTGGTGCCTGCAGTGAAGCCTGTACCTTTTGGTGAATACCTGGCTCAGGTGCCTCTGTTATTATGACTAGCGAATTCGCATGCGAGCTCAATGTTTTTTAAATCACACATCCACGCATCTGGGCGCACGCATCCAAGACTGGAGGGGGGGGGGGAGCGTGGGGCGGTGGAATTCACCCATCGTTGCCATAAAAACGCTGGGCTTTCCCATGGAAATCACCCAGTGATGCGGGGATGGGGGGCGGGCAGCTGAGTCACTTAGATATGTGTGCACCCTTAACATCATTCGATGGTCGGCGACTAACGCCATGCTAGAGGGGGTCAGGCGGCGTCTGGTGGACTCGCAAGGCTGCAAATTCGCAAAATAAGGGCATCTATGCAATATTTTAAACAATATTGCTCATGACCTTGTGTGTATGCTATGAACAATGCAGGACGGGACCCGATGGTGTCACTTAATGCTATCGTAAAATATATATCGTTCAGTGTATATGCACTATATTGTTCAGGTGGGAGACAACGAAGGGAAATCGTTGATGAGATTGCTCATAGAGCGAATCGTCTAATGCAGACCTGGCCAAACTGTGGCCCTCCAGCTGTTGTGAAACTACACATCCCAGCATGCCTTGCCAAAGTTGTAGCATTCCCTAATAGCAAAACTGTGGCAAGGAATGATGGGACTTGAAGTTTCACAACAGCTGGATGGCCATAGTTTGTCCATGCCTGGTCTAGTGTGTAGGCACCTTATCAAAGTGTCTGGTCTATCTTTTGTCCATGTACGTATAGAATCAGGTGACTGACTGAAAGCATATTACACCATATGCTTCATGATGGCAGAGGTGTTTTATCAGTGGGGGAGACCCATCTGCCATCAGTAAGTCATGAATCGATAGTATACGCTACACTTTACCTCCTTGTTTTGACCCTCGCCATGCTATACCGGGCAGTACAGACCTCAAACCTTCTCTCACCCACGGGTTCAATTATTCCTTAATTTAGTTACTCATGTCCAGAAGTTTACTGACGGTTGGAAACCCCAATGCAAAATTCTTAATGGTCTGAGACCGGCAAGATGGCAAACTTTTTGAAAGTTCTTTCATAGAAGGAACAATTTTATTTTTTATTCTAACGCACAATCCCCACATTGCTTCTTTGCTCAATCAACGGATCCTTCTGGTGAGATAATTTCCGGACAGATTCCGCTCATTATCGAGGGGAAAGTGATTAGTAATTGTCTTCAATTGCCTTTTCTAAACAAAACGAGTTTCCCCGAACCAGCGGCCATGGTGATGGATTATGGAATTATTTTGTCAGCCTCACACTGAGAACTGCTAATAGATTCTACTGAAGACTGAAGCTTCCATTTGTGTCACTGCGTCTACAACCAATCATTTATCCCAACAGATGTTTTATATATAACAGTCACATGCACCACCAGATAGAGATGCGTTACTACAAATAACAACAGGACACATGTTCTCCGCAATGCTTCCTGCTCGCAGATTGATGGAAATCTCCAATAACTGCAGAATAAATAATCTGGGCGGCTGCGCTGGAAGCATGTCGCTCCCCAAATGTCTCCTCCGCCAAACTTTGTTCATTGCTCCTACTCTTGTCACTGCGTTACCAACAGGAAGACTACAGGGGAATACGGTCATTGGGTCCACCCATATTAGTACAACATGCATTGGGTCGACCACTGACGGTCGACATGGCTAAGGTTGAAAAGGTTTGAAGGTTGACATGAGTTCTTCATGTTTTTCATCCAGAATGTCAATATGAACAATGTGTACTGTGTCCCCTGGCATGACATTATTCTTCCACCACATCATAGTGGATAGTAGGGTATGAAATACCGCATGTCGGCTCAAAAAAAGTTGAAAAACTTATGTCAACCTTCCCATTGTTGACCTAATGCTTATGTCGATCTACCAACTGTGTCGACCCTAGCCATGTTGACTTATTTCATATGTCAACCTTATGCATGTCGACCTAATGACCGTATCCCAACTACAGCAGAGACTGGTTACATATATATATACATATGTATATATATATTCCAGGGTTTAGCACTCCCTGTAACTGGAATCCAAGGAGCCGGTGCCTTCACTATAGGGTGATACAGGAGCAAGACGGTGGTGCACCCATAGCCTTTCCAAAGAATATGCTTAAGCCAGTATGCAACAATGTTTCAATTTATGGAGCAAATTGTCATCAGGGTAACCTGATGACAATTTGCTCCATAAATCTGGGAAAGCACCCTTGTACACGGTGCGGGGAGGACGCGGCACTCGGGACTCCAGTAAATAAGTTCAACACGTAGCCAAATGCGTGGTTGACGTTTCAGTCTTTATTAAGACTTTTTTCAAAATGTAATTTTCTTTATGTAAGCTGTTTTGAAAAAAGTCTTAATAAAGACTGAAACGTCAACCACGCATTTGGCTACGTGTTGAACTTATTTACTGGAGTCCCGAGTGCCGCGTCCTCCCCGCACACTATATATATATATATATATATATATATATATATATATATATATATATATATATATATATATATATATATATATATATATATATATATATATATATATATATATATATATATATATATATATACATACATACATATATACACATACTGTATGGGGCAATGCTGCTTGGAGGCATGTCAGCAGGTCTTACAAAATAGGTCCTGATTTTCATAGGTCAGTCACAATTTTTCAGCAGACAAAAAGTTGAGATGCTGGAAATATGTCTCAAACGTGGGGTAAAGCTTCTAAAATTGAATAGAGGTAACGTAGCAACCAATGAGATTCTGTCTATCATTTTCTAGGATACAATAGAGAAATGATGTTACTATGGGCAACATAACCTATTTTCGTTTTTTAGAAGCTTTAGCAAATTTACTCCATAATATCAGATCACATTTCGGTACTTGTGTACAATCACGGCTCCCACGATGTCCATCGTATAGTAAAAAATCGCATCGCATGCGATTTTTAACAGAAATGCATCCAAATGCATTGAAATTAGTATCAAACATGTTCAATGGCCCCCAAATATCATTTTTGAGGCTGTACCACCCCCACTATCAACGTGAACCCGAAGCGTGGCGAGCGCAGCGAGCCCGCGAGGGGAGGAGGTACGCGTCCTACGACCTTTTTATACCCCCACTATCCATGTCGGCGTGGAGTTGAGAATAGAAAGCGTGGCGAGCGCAGCGAGCCACCGAGCCCGAAGCGTGGCGAGCCCAGCGAGGGGACACGGATACCTTCACAGGTATCCGCGTCACCTCGCGGGCTTCACAGGTGTCTGCGTCCCCTCGCGGGGCTCGCCACACTTTCTATTCTCAACTCCACGCCGACGTGGATAGTGGGGGTATGAAAAGGTCGTAGGACGCGTACCGCCGCCCCTCGTGGGCGCGCTGCGCTCGCACACGCTTCCGGTTCGCGTTGATAGTGGGGGTGGTACAGCCTCAAAAATGACATTTGGGGGCCATTGAACATGTTTGATACTAATTTCAATGCATTTGGATGCATTTCTGTTAAAAATCACATGCGATCGTATCGCATGCGATTTTTTAAAAATGCTTAAAAACTGCAAAAATCGCATCCCATCGCATGCCACTACATTTGGCATGCAATGGCATGCGATGGGAGCCGTGAAAGTACACAAGTACCCACATTTCTTCCCCCAAAATAAAGTCTTAAGGGGCATACACACGTAGAGATTTGTGCTAAGCTATTTAGTTTAGGTGATTCCCGGGTGTCCAGATCTCCCATGGGGAGATACATGCACATGCAGAGATTTGTGCTAAACAATTTTGCTTAAGCAAAAAAAAAGGCAGGGAAGTTCAGAATGAGAGATTGCGATCAGTATCACTCTATCTGTACACACAGAGAGATTTGCAGTCACTTACTAAGCAATTTGACTAGATTTTGACTTCATGCACTGACTTAGGGGGTTATTCTAGTCCATTCTTTCTGACCAAATCCTTCTTAGATGGACAAAACCATGTGCACTGCGGGTGGGGCAGATGTAACTTGAGCAGAGAGAATTAGATTTGGGTGGGGTTTTTCTTCAAAGTGAGATCTATATTGAAGTGTAAAATCATGCAGTCAGTATTTTCCCTGCACAGAAACAAAATTACTCACCCAAATCTAATTCTCTCTGCACATGTTACATCTGCCCCCCTGCAGTGCACATGGTTTTGTCCATCTAAGAAGGATTTTGTCAGAAAGAATGAACAAGAATAAACCCCTTAGTTAGCAGGAGATAATTAATCTCTCGGGGCATACACACGGAGAGATCTGTGCTTACTTTCTAAGCAACCTAGTCAGATTGCTTAGAAAATAGCACAAAATTGCTCCGTGTGTATGCCCCTTGAGTACTGTACGGTAGATCAGTTTTTTTATTTTTTTATTTGCCATTAGTCTAGGTTTTAAGGGGATGTGGTCTACAGCATGATGGTCGACACCATTAGGTGTCATTAGGTCGACACCATTAGGTCGACAGGGGTCTAGGTCAACATGGGAAAAGGTCGAAAAGTCATTACTTCAACAGGTCATTAGTTTGACAGTGTCTAGGTCGACACTTAAAAGGTCGACATGGGGTTTTTCACTGTGTCGCCATGGTCGTCCAATGAAAAAGGTTTTCATTTTTTTTCTAAACGTATTCATATTTTCTATCCACGTGCACTATGGGTAGGAACGATAAAGTGTTCTGAGCGCACAGGTAGCGGGGTGATGCACCTACCCTGAAACATGGACAGCGAGGTGACGCCATACACACAAAATGACACAAAAAACTTGAAAAATGCATGTTGACCTATTCATATGTCAACGTTTTGCTTGTTTTGATCTTTTCCTCATGTCGACCTTTTTTGGGTCATCCTAAAACCTATTGACGCTATAATTCAAACCCAGCAAAACACCTCAACTTTCTTTCTCATGGCATTCTGACCTCTGTGCACCACAGGCGGATACTTTACTATAATCTTTAGATTACAATGGGGTGCGGAGATGGGTCGTAAATAAACCCTCATCCTCTCCCTTATCCCAAACCCACAGAAAGCCAGTCACCACATGATGCCAGCTTCCTTCTCAAGGGAAAAAAAACAAGACTTGTCAGCAAGTGATTCAGTGTGTGTCAGTAAGCTCAGCGCTATTGGCCTCCGCCTCGTATCTGTATCCCTGATATATATATATATATATATATACATATATATTATATTACAGTATATACATAAGCAGAAAAACACAGCAGCTGCTTCTATGCCTAATACTAGACTGGGCCGCAGGCATATGGCGACTGGCAGGATGTTTGGCGCATGCACGCAATCCAGGCTGCATAGGTGTAGATGCATTAATGCAACAATACAAAATGTAACATAAAAAAACTGAATAAATCCACATGCACAACCGATGATTTTACACACGTACAAATTATTTAAATTTTTTTGTAGATTATAGTTATAGAGAGATCTATTCATGCAGAGTAATGGGGCTACACACGTAGCGATTTAGGGGTATTTGCTCATTAGATCATTTAGAAAATGCCCCTGCATCGCTCCATGTGTAGGGGCATAGGCCCCCATTTATCATTGATCGCATTTACAATGCGATCTGGGTGGAATATTACCGCCCAGGATCGCATTGTAAAATGTGATCATTTCGCCCCAATGTATCAACTGCCAGGGCGCAGGGACAGGGCTCGAAAGGAGCCCGTCCCTGCGATGCCTGGAGCCGGAAGCCGGGGGGGGGGGGGGGTCTGCGCATGCGCGGTTATGCGCTGACCCCCCTGACCGCACTGCCGCTCGGGCAGTGCGATATGTAGCCATAGGCTACAATGGGCTATCGCCATATCAGTATGGCGATAGCCCAGGGGTGCAAAGCCGGACTGCCCAATGTTGATACATCGGGCAGCTTCGCATCCCCCATAGAAACCTATGGGGGATGCGGCCGGCGGCGGTGCAGGGGGGATCGCAGCAGGGATCGGAGATTCCTGCTGCGATCCCCCTTTAATACATTTAGGTGATACTTAATATTTGCGGTTAACCCCCGAAAACATCTAGCCGCAAATATTGCTTGATAAATGGGCCCCATAGTGATAGCGATGTGCAGCCCTGCGCATCACTATCGCCCAGCGATTAAGTTAATCGGCGGTGTCAGGGCCAGTGTTCTCACCGGAGAAAAAAAAACACTTTTTTTTGTAAAGTGCCAGGACATGGAGCATAGCTCCGCCTCCAACAACTGTGAAGACCCGCCCCCACACTCTAAATGGCCCACGGGCCAGTCAGTCAAAGAAAATGGATGACCAACTATCGGTCATCCATCACATAGTTTGTTACTATCGATGGCTGGTTACAGTATCACCATCGATGGCAACCATCAATGTCCATCTCTATGTCATAGCTCAAAGTGAAAGTACATTGCAGAAGTCGTCATTTTGATGGACTTTTAACTAGTTTTGGAATAAAATACCTCTCTTTACCCACAGTGCGCGACACACCTGGGCATTAGACCTATGGACATCCTCCCACCACCCCCTTACATTGTCAACACCCCTTACCCACCTCAGCTTACAATGCCAATGTCCCCCAAATCATTTTATTCACCCTCTTGAAAATTCCACCTGGTTACAACAAAACATGGTAATTAATGGGCGCTGGAGCATGTAGTGGTGCAAATCTTATGGTGCTGCTACGTGTGTCATGTAACACTGTGCCCTGTGGGAGCCCAGGAAGTGGTCAGCCCTTGCAATATAAGAACAGGTTCCCCTAGTGTCCTTGTGTCCGTTACACGGTGTTGCACTACAATTCACAATGTCCTGATATTGCCAGTAAACTGCCAGCTGGTGTTTTGTAACTGAATGTTGAGACTCATCCATATTTCCAAATCTGTCAGAACCACACCAATGTTACACAAGTGCCTGCTTAGCTGTATCTATACATAAGCAATCAATGCACCTAAGGGGTTCTCACAGATAGCTCTCAAATAATGGCAAAAATGAAAGGGCACCACATCTATGTGGTGCATCGTGATCATGCAGAGGCAGTGTTATAAGGGGGAGAGGCTGACTCCTTGGCGGTCCCCTCCGCATGCACACTGAGACTCAAATAAACAAGGCGACACTTCCGATTGGGCCAAACTGTCACAGCTTTTATTAAATTAACAACACTTCAACCATAACATTGCACAATATGTTGCATGGCTAGGAAAGGATTGGTGAGCAAGGTATATCTAAATGGATGGGGCATGTGCGGCCCGACCAAGAGAGCACGTCAAATCCCGCGCCTACTGCGCAACCTATGGGTGGAGGCACGCTCAGCCCGACTATGCGGGCACGATGCGTCCCACCTCCCCTCCTCTGTACCTATGAGTGGAGGCACGACCTGTGGTCCCGCCTCCCTTCCAACCATAGTTGGGGGGGGGGGGGGGGGGGGGGGTGCGGCTTGCCCTGACTGGTATTGGCAACCCCAGCCCTCTCCCTTACCATCTGGGGACTAGTGGTAATTAGGAATGGCGCTCGTCTGTAGTATGGAGATCAGCTTAGTGCTGAAGGTGTTCAAGTACACAAAAAGAGACGTACCGGTCCCCAAAATGGTGTTTCCTGCAGACAGGACAGATGGTGAGGAGTCTCCATAGTTAGTTACACTGCAGAAAATACTATAGGGGAGATTCTCCCACATGCTGCCTTCCATAAAGTCAATGACACCCTCATTTCAAAGAAGGCACTAACTGTCTTTTCAAATTAAGCAACATTACAATAGTTACCTATTATTCCTACATACACTATGCATTTAACTCCAGACCGTAAAAGTTGGACCAAAATTACAAATAAATATCATTGTCATGATAATTGCTATTTTGGAAAGATAGATCAATACTGAAGCACACATTATTTATTGGAGGTGCCTTAGATAAAAATAAACCCACAAACACATTCCCGAAATCATTATACCTACTTTATAGCAACATACATAGTGTCTGTTACTACAGCACGCATACGTTTGGCTGGCGGTATACATCTCTTGAGGCCCCCAGGATTTTCACTCTCTAAAATTGCTCTAGTGTAGTTAATTTTGTGGGATGAATATGCATGGCAATGCAGCCTATCAGATCCCTAGGAAACAGTGACATCACTTACAATATAACCTGCTCTCTAGGAACCAGCGACCCGGACATCACTCACAACATAGCCAATCAGACCCCTAGGAAAAAGTGACATCACTGGCAGTGTAACCTGTTCACTAGGAACCAGTGACACTGACATCATTCACAACGTAGCCTATCAGACCCCTAGGAAACAGTGACATCACTGGCAGTGTAACCTGCTCACTAGGAACCAGCGACACTGACATCATTCACAACGTAGCCTATCAGACCCCTAGGAAACAGTGACATCACTGGCAGTGTAACCTGCTCACTAGGAACCAGCGACACTGACATCACTCACAACGTAGCCTATCAGACCCCTAGGAAACAGTGACATCACTGGCAGTGTAACCTGCTCAATAGGAACCAGCGACACTGACATCATTCACAACGCAGCCTATCTGATCCCTAGGAAACAGTGACATTACTGAAAAAGTAACTTGCTCAATAGAAATGAGTGACACTGACATCACTCACAATGCAGCCTTACAGCTATGCCATCACATGGCAGTCTGAGCATTATCTAGAATCCAGTGATATCACCGAGTGCGGATGTCATTGTGTATCGGTGAATTAATAATAATGCGTACGCTGGGTAAACAATTGGCTGATGAATTAATCTGATTAGATTAGATGCAAATGACTGATGTTTTAATGATCTATTTGTAAAGCAGCGATTGCCCCTTTTTCTTTGTTTGCTGGAGAAAGCGGTTATCGCTGCTTCTTCCTATTTAAGAAGAGGGATACATTATATACACATTGCCTGGACTCCTGGCAGCGGCATTTGGCTGCTGGCGAGGGAGAGAGAACCAATGCTTTGGCGCTAGGCTGCAGTAATGAACAGAACCCTTGCAGTGACCAGTCAGCTGCAATTAGCAGTAGTGACACATTTAGCAATTGATCAGCACTTGTTTCCCAGCACAAGCTATTTCTCCATAGGCTTCTGGTATATGAGAGGCCGAATCTTCCCAGCAGCCAGCCTTTAGTGATTGATAATGAGCCGCCATTTTGAAACCATGAGATGGGAGAGATATAAGGAGGAAGTGTAGCAGGCAGCAGATCCTATCACGTCCCCACAGCTGGCCCAGAGCAGGAAGTGCTGTGACACCCAGCCCGGCAGGAGCCAGAAACCTCCGTGCTGTTGTTACCGGTGATAACAGGGCTGTGTTTACTGAGGGGCTAAGCTGGTGTTTTATCCTGGAGACATCCATCAGGCTAATCCATAAACCAAATCTATGAATTACCTTGTCACGCTTGTCATCGTGAATCTCCCAGTGCCAGACTCACCATTACCACAGTTTTCCACGTCATTATGAATGATGTATATTTTGGGGCTTAGAACTTCCAGCGCGGACCTCCCAGTTTTTTCAAATTAACGGTTTGTTGTTTTTTTTTTGGGGGGGGGGGGGCTTTTTTATATGTACACTCTGCGCCAGTGCATGGCCTTTCTGGCGCACGTTGGCGCACAAGGGGAAGGCAGAAATAGCATTTGCGTTCCATCGCAGCCGCAAACCCAAAAAACTAATTTGCATCTGCGGCTACAACTGCTTCCAGCTGTGAATCGGGCTCCCCAGACCCAACTCAGGCCCTCGACGTGAGCGGCACACATAAATTGCAGGAAACAGATTACGCGATTTGCTGCAAACCGCATCATCATGGCCCTGCCCCCTCGCTGTGCTTACACATTATTCTGTTGGACCTATTTATAATGACCGCACTTTTGCTAGCAGCAATGGAAAATGAAATCATATGTAGAGCGAGACACTGACACAGGTGTGTAACAAGCACACCAGGCCTCCCACTGCCACACAATAACATGAATTGTTTCCTGTGTTACTATTTGTTCTGTCTGATCTGAACCAATGACAGCATCACGTGCGACATTCATAGATGAGTCCCAGGAAGCGAGTTTAAAATGCTGGCAACTGCGTGCGCCAAGTATTGTGCAATAAAAACAGAAATATCTCAATGGTGCCGACTGCATTATGCAGGAACCTCTCACCCCAAAGGCAATTCCCCTGTCGTCAATGTTGCAATTGTAATGTAAATGGGGGAGATCCTGGACTCAATGTGACTCCATTGTAATATCGGTCCTAATATATGACCTGTGTACTGTGGGCCTGATTCAGAGTTGATCGCTCATCTGCAATCCACTTGCAAATCCATAAGCAATTTCCGAACCACTGAATGATTTTTCCAGTCTGTGCAAATACCAGTCATCTGCAGCAGACAGGCTGACTGAGGCCGGCGCGGACTTCACACACCCTCCCTGAAAACATGCCTGTGTTTTTATAGCAGATTTCCACCCCCAAACACCAGCTACCTGGTATTCAACAACCCAGGCACATTTGGGTTTATATATTAAGCTAAATAAATAAGTAGAATCTGATTGGTTGCTATGGGAAACATCCAGTGGCAGTTTTTACATATAGGCTGCAGGGCTGCAGCCCTCCCATGTAAAACCCACTACTGTAGATGCAGTCTGTGAGATTGCACTGCCTTCACTGTGACTGGCAGTGACTTCCTATTGGAAGTCCGACCTGCCAGTCATCCACCCAAAGCAGTCCTAGTGGGAGGTGTTCACTCCCTCCGGGATGCCTCTATGGGCTTCTACAGCTGCAGCCCATAAAACCAGGTTCTGCACATGCGCAGTACCGAGGACGATACTGCGCATGCACCGGACCCAGGACAGTGAATATGCTTCTATGGACTGCTGCCGAAGCAGCCTATAAAGGCTGAAGGCCAGCGTATGTGCAGTACCGAAGAAGCAACTGTCCATACGCCTGTCCCGCAACATGCGTAGGGACTGTCAGCAGGACCTGCAGGTGGTGGCGACCAGCAGTGGCATCAGTGGAGGGGGAGGGGGGGCGGTTATCACGGCAGCCCCCTCCTCCACAGAGGGAAGAGCCACCACTGGCATCTTAGTAAATGTACCCCTCCATCTGTGATCTGCAAATGATGTCCAAAGGACATCACTGCCTGCGTGCTGGATCTCTGTACACTATCCGAGCAATTTCAGGCCTGGTGACCATTTGCGGAGCTACAGCACAGTCCAAAATTCAGATAGGGGAGCCTCAGCCACTGCCACACCAAACACTACAGTCCGGGACTCACTGGCAGGTGGGACTCCCCTATATGAATTTTGGACAGTGGTGCAGTCCCACCTCTGCAACTGCCACTGGCAAGGAAGTCCAGGAGCAGAGCATTATGGGGCCCATTTATCAAACCATATTTGCGGCTCAATCCCCGAAAACACCAGTTTTCGGAGGTTAGCCGCAAATATTAAGTATCACCTAAATGTATCATAGGGGGACCGCAGCAGGAATCTCCGATCCCTGCTGCGATCCCCCCTGCACCGCCGCTGGCCGCATCCCCCATAGGTTTCTATGGGGGATGCGAAGCTGCCCGATGTATCAACATTGGGCAGCCCGGCTTCGCACCCCTGGGCTATCGCCATTCTGATATGGCGATAGCCCATTGTAGCCTATGGCTACACATCGCACTGCCGAGCAGGGCAGTGCGGTCACAGGGGTCGGCGGGGGTCAGCGCATAACCGCGCATGCGCAGCCCCCCGGCTTCCGGGTCAGGGCTTTGCAGGGACGGGCACCTTTCAGAGCCCTGTCCCTGCGCCCCCATAATGATACATCCCGGCGGTATTACAAGGATCCGCAATGCGATGCCCGGTGATGTCACCACGCCGGCATTGCACATTAATGATAAATGCGCCCCTATGTCCCTCCTGGAATGGGTCATTTTGGGAGGTATGCACAAAGCCAGGTCCAATATAGGATCCAGTGGATCCAAGGCCGGGATCTATTAATTGGCCTCTGTAGCTCGGTGTACTCACAGGGGGAAACTCACCAATGTATTCCAGATATGAGGTTTGCAAATTACTGTGTTGCCCACATCCTTCTACAGGAGCCTTTCCATTGGGTACACTATGGCCTACTCTGGAATGCAGTCCCTTGGGGTATGACACTATAAAGGTTGATATACATTAGGTCGACCACAATAGGGCGTCAGGACTTAGGTCAACACATGGCTATGGTCAACAGGGTCAGAAGGTTGACAAAAGCATTAGGTTGTCAATGGCAAGATTGACAGTCAAAAGGTCGACACGTGAGTTTTTTTTAAAGTGTTGTGCTGAATGCCGACATAAGTCGACATGGACACCGTATCAGTGTACCACATACCCTATCATGGCTCGCTGCGCTCTGCGCACTGTTCAATTTTCCCACCACGCAGTAGTGGATGGTAGGGCATGAAATACCGCCCGTCGGCTCCAAATTCCTTAAAAACACCTTTTGTCTGTTGACTTAATGCTTCTGTCAACCTTCTGAACCTGTCGACCCAAGCCCTGTCAACCTTTAGTGGTCGACCTATGTCGTCCTAGTGACCGTACCCCATCCCATGTGTTGCTGTTTGGCGCCATTATGAGAAAACCTAAGGTCCGAACTAGGGTGGCCAATCCCGGGATTGGACTGATCAATCCCGGGGTTTCGGGATTAGACTGCGCATGCGCAGTCTAATGCCGGTCAGCGTCTGAGCAGCCGCACAGACGCTGCCCGGCTGTTCCCGACCCGGTGTGCGGCCTGCGCAGCATGATTCGGTCATAGGTCACGCTGCGCAGGCCGCAGTGTGGCATCCTCAGCATCCGGAAGACGCCTCCCGCGTCATACCCGACGTGCCTCCCAGCTGCCGCGTCATTCCCGACGCCTGCCCCCGCACCACTGCTGCCTGCCCCAGTTTATGTGGGGGTACAGTGGCAATATTCTTTTAGGGATGCCAATCCCGGGATCCCGGGAATCCCGGGATTGAGCATTTTTCAATCCCGATTCCCGGGATTGAAAAAATGCCTCGGGATTGGGATCCCTAGTCCGAACCCACGAGGACCAGAACAATTAGCCATATTCCCTGTATTAGAACGGCCCTCCATAAGCCAGTGGTTACCTCTCTATGCACGCATGGACATTTTCCAGGGACACATACAGTAAGAGGCTGGAATTAGCTTACTGTACGCTGCGCTCAGTAATCGTTCCAGCGGAAACATTAGTAGGTGAAAGAGTAACTAACAGAGATAACGGACCAGGCTCTGCGCTATATTACAGTGCGTGTGTTTGCTTTCACCGACGCGGTCAAGGCTAAGACAATATGGGATTATCTGGGAGCGGATGGGAAACGGAACATGTTGGATGCAGGACATACTGTTCACAGAGCAGAGACTTGGTTGCGGCATCATCTTATTTCTGTCCAGCGGAAGAGGCAAATGCAGGATTTCCAGAGGGGGTTTCCAAATGCAGCCCACAGTACAGTACAGCATACAGTACAGAGCCAATTCCCCAGTGTCTAGCATATAGTTCAGAGCCAATTCCCCTGTGTCTAGCACACAGTACAGAGACAATTCCCCTGTGTCTAGCACACAGCACAGAGACAATTCCCCGGTGTCTAGCACACAGCACAGAGACAATTCCCCGGTGTCTAGCACACAGCACAGAGACAATTCCCCGGTGTCTAGCACACAGCACAGAGACAATTCCCCGGTGTCTAGCACAGAGACAATTCCCCGGTGTCTAGCACACAGCACAGAGACAATTCCCAGGTGTCTAGCACACAGCACAGAGCCAATTCCCCGGTGTCTAGCACACAGCACAGAGCCAATTCCCCGGTGTCTAGCACACAGTACAGAGCCAATTTCCCGGTGTCTAGCACAAAGCACAGAGACAATTCTCCGGTGTCTAGCACACAGCACAGAGCCAATTCCCCGGTGTCTAGCACACAGCACAGAGCCAATTCCCCGGTGTCTAGCACAGAGCCAATTCCCCAGTGTCTAGCACACAGTACAGAGCCAATTCCCCGGTATCCAGCATACAGCACAAAGACAATTCACCGGTGTCTAGCATACAGCACAGAGGCAATTCCCCGGTGTCTAGCATACAGCACAGAGGCAATTCCCCGGTGTCTAGCATACAGCACAGAGGCAATTCCCCGGTGTCTAGCACACAGACAATTCCCCGGTGTCTAGCACACAGACAATTCCCCGGTGTCTAGCACACAGTACAGAGACAATTACCCGGTGTCTAGCATACAGTACAGAGACAATTCCCCGGTGTCTAGCACACAGTACAGAGCCAATTCCCCTTTCACACACCGGCAGCCGCCGGGTGGCGAAACCCTGCACGGCCAAGAAGCCGTGCCTTACACAGTTTACAATGGTTGGGATGGCCACAGCCCAGCAGCCGTCCTTTCCAGTGGTGACAGCTGGCTGCAACCGGGTGGCTGGGCTGTGGCCGTCCCGTGTGAATGAACACAATCCTGTCCATTATTAACTACTGTGCACGGCATTTGTCCGTGCCGGGTTTCGCCTCCTGGCGTCAGCCGGAGCGTGTGAAGCAGCCCTTACATTTGCACCGTAGGAAGTCCTGGTGGGATTGGCCATTGGGACTTTGACGTTTCGGATCATTAGGATCCTTATTTTAATTTTCAGAAATGATCACAGTGGATATAAAAGCATAAAGAAGTCTCCTACCACATCCTGCAAATATCTCATGGTTAAGGATTGAATAGAACACAAATACCAAGATCCAAGCTTCCAATAAAATCTAAAATTTTTGCTTTGGAACTTGGGAGAACAGATTTTGCGTATTATATTGGTTGAAGCCTTGCAAGTCCACCAGACGCCGCCCTACGAATGCCGGGTATCCTGCCCCCCCTTGGCATGCCGCATATGTTCACAGGGTCTGCGAATGGATGTTTTACATAAACATCCATTCGCAGGCTATGGGGGAACACCCACATCATTCGATGGTTGCCGACCATCGAATGATGTGGAAGGCCAACGCACATCTAAGGTTACTCTCAGGTAACCTTAGATGTGCATAGACATTTGGGAGGAAGTGGGCAGCTGCCTGCTCCCCCAGTGGGCGATTACCATGGGAACGCCCATGAAACACTGGTCCTTTATCCAATGGTCATCCCACTCATGTCTGCTGCAAGAGTTCACAACATAAAGTAATCTGGTGACTCCCAAATAACCACCAGCTCTCGCTGCAATAATTCAGATTCTTCCCATTACCAGTAATGACTGGGATCTTTTTTTTTACGAAATCCTTATGACTGACAGACATTACGCCCATGTTTTCAGTTAAAGCTAAACCTGGCTATAGTGTTCTTTTGTTTGTGAGGAAGAGTCTTCATTGGCAAGTGACATTATTTTCTGTTTCATTTACTTTTGCTTCTATAGCAACAATAGTATCATAAGCAACGATGCTGAACCCACATAATCAATGCGATCACATAATCTCCTGTTACTCTGTCCTGTCACAGGTGTCACAATGTTTTCTGCCTAACTGGGAATTGACTATTAGACATTGGAGATACACTACTGACGCATGGGTAACACAAAGCTTGGCACAGCGCCCGTCTAATGTTAATTATGGGAAAGGGAGTGTTACCTGCAGATGGGCAAGGCTGATTATGATCTACCTGCGCTATATTTGTATCTCTCCAGTCATGTGACTTCTTAGGAATATATAGCTGGGTTTTCCCCACGCAGTCCAACAACTAACTCTGAGGCTACAAGTTAGTTATCTTCTTTTAAATCATTATCCCCTTACACAATCTCTCTGGATGGGAAAACAAATATGGCTGCCAGACACACAATGAGTCTGCCACACAAACACAGGCTCACAGAGTCATAGCATGTCCTGAGATGGCATGGGAGGAGAAGGTGGGAGAGGATGTCAGTCATAGGGGAATCCAAAGCTTCTACATAAAGGAGGTCATATCAAATTCGCAGCTTTGCGAGTCAAGTAAATGCCAACAGCATGAACGACCGCCCACCGCATGCATGCAGATTTCACCCACATGCATGTGAATGGATGTTTTGCATTCGCAGCTTGCGTGCGGGGACAAAATAAATTCAAATGATTTCTAAGGGGCTCGCACATCTAAGACACTCTCTGGTGTCTCAGATTTGCAGCAAACTTGTATGGGAAGAGGGCAGGCAGCTGACATCCGGTGACGTCAGCTGCCCGCCCCCGGCACCCACGTCACTGGCGAATTACCATGGGAAAACGCAGCATTTTCATGGGGATAACCCATTAAATGCTGGGAGTTCCCAAGGGTGCATCTGCAGTCTGCGGCTGTAAGCTCCCGCCCCCACACTGATCTGTGCGAATGGGCTGGTGACTATACAAGTCGCTGCGCCCGCTCGCACAAATGGCCTGCTCATGCGCATAAGCGAATATGACCATGCGCAGTCCATCAACATTGCTGGCCGTTGCGAATTCGCCATGGAGAGGATGAATCAGAATGACCTCCAAAGTGTCATGCGACTGTGGTTGTCATGGAAGTCCATGGTTTTGTGCAGAAATTTACAGTATTAAAAAGAAGGCACAAACCAAGAAGAAAAGTAACGTTATGGCACTGTATGTGTTAATATCCTGCATACTGCCGAATGACAATAAAAAAAATATGAATGAATTATAAATAAAAGCAAATAACCCATGGTGAGCCACAACAGACATAGGGGGTTATTCTAGTTGAATTGCAGTCTTGCGATTCCCCCAAACCCCACCCTGCGAATGATCGAACACCATCGAAAGATGTGGAAGGTACATGCATAACAAAACTGATTTTCAAGTCGCTTCCATATGGGTGTATGCTGGGATGGATATGGGCAGGCAGCTGAAATCCGGTGATGTCAGCTGCCAGCCCCCCGCACCCGCGTCACCGCCTCATTACCATGAGAACGCCCAGCGTTCTCATGGGATTGTCCATGAAACGCTGGGTGTTCCTATATGGTAATGAGGCTGCCCGGAGCCCTCCGCCCCCTGTACGCCGCGGGTGCATGCACCCTACATCTGCACATGTGCAGAAACGTGCCTGCTCATGAGCAGACGCACAGCATCAGTCCTCTGTGCAAATGCACGGAGGACCAAATAAACATGAATAACCCCCATCTTTTGCTGGGCATCAAACACTGGGTTTATAGGGATGTACATAGCTTTAAATACTGGAAAGTTATCACTGGGACAGCCTGACATAATAAATAGCTACTTTAATGAATCAACGTGGCAAAAATCGGTTTGTAAATTGGTTTGTAGCTTCCTCACAATAAGGAACAAGGAGAAGTAAAGCAATCGTCTGTTGTGCAATAGGAGATAGTGTAATACTAGTATAAAGCCTTTTATAAGTAATACACACGTTCTAAGCCTCAGGCAGTAACCGAGCTTCTCAGGACACGCAGCTGACATACAACCGAATTAGAATCCACACTGATGTTGACAGGCAGCAGAGTTGAAGGGGGGGGGGGGGGGCTTGCGTTCCTAGAACAGCATGTGGCCTCCGTTTCCTGGGAGGGGAGACGGGAGAGTCCAGGGTCTTACAGGCCTCGCTTCCATCGGTCAGCTGAGTAAGATGGTCGGAATGTTGGATCCCAGCTTGGGACGTTGGTCACAGCGCTGTGATTGCAGCTACATGTCCTGCACGGCCCTCCTTATAATCACATGGAAATACTTCTGTGCTCACCAGAGGCTTGGTATCAGGCCCTGATCTATATTTAATCAACAAAAATGTGCATCTATTACCTATAACAATGGAATTCAAAGAACAAAGCACAAATCTATTCACTAAGTAAAGCTGGGTACACATATGTACAATTTCATTTTTCTTGCGACCGTTCGATCGACCGAATACACGTTCGGCCGTCCAAAACATACGACCGTTCTGCGCGTACACATATGTACAATTTTACTTGCGACGTCCGATGTACTCCCGTCCAAACAATCGCAAGAAGAAGTATATGAGAGACCCTGTAACCCTTTGCCTGCTGTTTTAACTAATGTGTGTTTAATGCCTCACTGCCCAACACTTTAGAGGCATCACTTTAAGACATTAATCAATGTTGAAGTTTTAATAGTGTGTGTTATGGTGCCCTGCAAAGAGCTTCCAGCACACTCTATTAAAACTTCAACATTGATTAATGTCTTAAAGTGATGCCTCTAAAGTGTTGGGCAGTGAGGCATTAAACACACATTAGTTAAAACAGCAGGCAAAGGGTTACAGGGTCTCTCATAATGCAGCATACCACCGTGCTTTGTCAAACTGTCAAGCATATCGATCGAACGTGCGTACACACTTCACTTTTGTTCCAATATGGAGCCGTCCTGTCGGATGAAATATTAAGCAGCAAAGAACCTTCGACCGACCGACCGTGGACGGCCAAGAGCGTTTTTGGCCGTTTATCGATCACACAGCAGCAATTGGGACAGCGTACACACCTATACAATCGAACGACCGTTTGCCCCCAGATTGGAAGAACGGCCCGACGATTGTACATATGTGTACCCAGCTTAAATCAGCTCACAGCTAAATGTTCTCATTTCCTGTTTTATTTCACAATGTAGGGGTATCCAGTCGACAGTCACTAGGTCAATCACTAATGTCGACAATGAGTAGGTCGACACCTAAGAACATTGACAGAAAGTCAACACAAGAAAAAGGCCAACCCCCCCCCCCCCCCCGCCTCTTCCCCCCCTCAGTGAGCTAAACCACGTCTCGCTTGGGGCCAAAGAGGCCCAGCCACACCCCCATCAGGAGCATCTCTGGGCATGACCCTTCCACATGTCATCTCCGTCCCCAGCGTACCTTAGCCTGATAATTCAGATGGGGCCTGGCAACAAAATAATACCAGACCCAAAAAATACTAACCCAAAAAAAGTGCAAAAATATTTATTTTTGATAGAGGAAGTTACAACAATGTATCGATGTGTGTTTACCAGCCAGAGGTATTAGTTGGCGTGTTACTTTGTTGAAACATTGGCTTCAATAAGCAACGTCAACATTTGATACATCTCCTCGACTTACAGGGTAAATCATGGGGAATTGCACAATGAAAGTATAGAAGGAACATTTCCAGTTCTTCCCCAATGTTACTGTAACCGGTCTCTGCTGCGGGAGAGTCGTGCAGCACAGCCACTGGTGCGACAGTGGTCTGCAGGCGAGACTCTCCAGGGATGTTACAGTCTATATAAAGAAAGGAGAAGTTTGTTATACAATCCTGGAGGCCGCTACTAAACAGATTCGTTCCCCACAAATTATGACCTACAGTAGATTAGCTGATGTTTAGGTCAACACAGATTTACTATTTGGGGAGTTCTCTACAAAAATCTATGACCATTTTCTTTACTGCTGACTCCCAATAACCAGGAGCCTGGCACGGTCATTATTGGAAATAACCAGGAGCCTGGCACAGTCATTATTTGAAATAACCAGGAGCCTGGCACGGTCATTATTGGAAATAACCAGGAGCCTGGCACGGTCATTATTGGAAAGGCTGCAAGATTTGAGTTAAACTAAATCATGTATATAGGCAGATAGATAAGAGACTGATTGACAGATTTGACATAGATAGATAGATATGACAAAATAGATAGATAGATAGATAGATAGATAGATTAAAGGAGATAGATAGATAGATTAAAGGTGATAGATTAAAGGAGATAGATTAAAGGAGAGAGATTAAAGGAGATAGATTAAAGGAGATAGATTAAAGGAGATAGATTAAAGGAGATAGATAGATAGATTAAAAGTGATAGATAGATAGATAGATTAAAAGTGATAGATAGATAGATAGATAGAAAGACAGATTAAAGGAGATAGATAGTTAGATAGATAGATAGATAGATAGATTAAAGTTTATAGATTAAAAGTGATAGATAGATAGATAGGTAGATAGGTAGGTAGATAGATAGATAGATAGATAGATAGATAGATAGATAGATAGATAGATAGATAGATAGATAGATAGATTAAAGGTGATAGATTAAAGGAGATAGATAGATAGATAGATAGATAGATTAAAGGTGATAGATAGATTAAAGTTTATAGATTAAAAGTGATAGATAGATAGAAAGATAGATTAAAGGTGATAGATTAAAGGAGATAGATAGATAGTTAGATAGATAGATAGATAGATTAAATTTTATAGATTAAAAGTGATAGATAGATAGATAGGTAGATAGGTAGGTAGGTAGATAGATAGATAGATAGATAGATAGATAGATAGATTAAAGGTGATAGATTAAAGGAGATAGATAGATAGATAGATAGATTAAAGGTGATAGATTAAAGGTGATAGATAGATAGATAGATAGATAGATAGATAGATAGATAGATTAAAGTTTATAGATTAAAAGTGATAGATAGATAGATAGATAGATAGATAGATAGATAGATAGATAGATAGATAGATTAAAGGTGATAGATTAAAGGAGATAGATAGATAGATAGATAGATAGATAGATAGATAGATAGATTAAAGGTGATAGATAGATTAAAGTTTATAGATTAAAAGTGATAGATAGATAGATAGATAGATAGATAGATAGATAGATAGATTGATTAAAGGTTATAGATAGTTAGATAGATATGAAAAAGATAGATAGAAAAAAGTGATAGATATGATAAAGATTGATAGATAGATTAAAGGAGATAAGCTGTGTACACACACTTTGGTTCTTCCCTGTTTTCGATTCTATTTAGGTTATAGAAGCAAAATCAAAGCCACATCGAATGTTTTTTAGGACACATTCGATCTGCATGCAATTCGATGCGCGCTCCCATTTTCTTAAAATCAAAAAGAAAAATAGACTGTGCAGCCAAGGAAATATCGAATTCGATCCAGTAAATCGAATGTGTACACTGTACCTTGAATGTAAATCGAATTCGATATCTAATGCAAATGTACAGATCTAATGCCAAATTGAATGGGAAGATCTAATGCCAGATCTAATAGAAAATCTAATCGAACATCGAATCTAAAGCAAACTGAAGTGTGTGTACACAGCTATAGATAGATAGATAGATTAAAGGAGATAGATAGATAGATAGATAGATAGATTGATAGATAGATAGATAGATAAAAGGTTTAAGTAGATAAGCACATACTAGGTGATAGATAGATAGATAGATAGATAGATAGATAGATTTGGCATAGACAGACAAGGATGTTCTTCCAATAAATCTCTGCATTACTACTCATTAGCGTGTAACTACTGATTCACACACTCATAAAATAAACCAGCCGTCACATGTTCCTGTATACACAAAATAAAGGAGGTTTAAGTAGATAAGCACATACTAGGTGATAGATATGATAGATAGATAGATCGATAGATAGATAAAAGGTTTAAGTAGATACGCACATACTAGGTGATAGATAGATAGATAGATATGAAAACAGAAAGATATATTAAAGGTGATAGATAGATAGATAGATAGATAGATAGATAGATAAAAGGTTTAAGTAGATAAGCACATACTAGGTGATATATAGAAAGATAGATAGATAGATAGATAGATATGAAAACAGATATATTGAAGGTGATAGATAGATAGATAGATAGACAGATAGACAGATAGACAGATAGATAGATAGATAGATAGATAGATAGATAGATAGATAGATAAAAGGTTTAAGTAGATAAGCACATACTAGGTGATCGATAGATAGATAGATAGATAGATAGATATGA